>NC_048900.1:28878793-28948793 GCF_011077185.1 Oxyura jamaicensis | reverse complement strand
TTTAGTGAATAGTAGTAGTTCGATGTTTTAAATTGCTCTGCAATCGAGTGGAAAAAAATTGTTGACAATGCTCTTATGGTTCATGTTACGTATCTAAGTGCCGACTGTAAAAAAAAAAAAAAAAAAAAAAAAAAGAACAAAAAAACCTGCATTTTTTTTTTTTTCCGATATGTTACAGAAAAACATGCTCTATGTCTGTCCGGTAAGTTATATATTGCAGAATTCAGCTACTACAAAAGTTATAGTTTAAGTGTGTTTCATGATTTCTCAAGAAGTCTCACACCTGTATGGGAAAAAATCGATGAGGATACTGTAAAACAGTTAGGCTCCATATGGAAAGTGTGTTACAACAGCGAGTTGGTAAGCAGCAGCAGAGGCTAGTTCTACTCAGTGTCACCTAACGCTTACACTACCAATGAAACACTTCAAAAGTTATGAAGCCCAACCATTTCCAGCACCATAGGAGAAATTACAACAGTCCTAAAGTTGTCTAAAAAAAAAAAAAAAAATCTCGAAAAAGTTACGGCCTTTGCCATTCAACCATAACGTTTGCCATTTCCATGTACGAGTTTGCTGTCGGTGTCTGCTCGCCTCCCCTTCCGCCGATGTGAAGTCGCTGCGCTGCGTTGCTGCTGCTTCGTGTTACAGAGGTGGGAAGGGGTCAGGTGGTCTGTCCGGTGGGTGGTGGGAAGCGGAGACTTTTATCCCAGGTACCAGGACTGCAAAAGAGAAGAGGAGACTTCGTCAGCCCGGCCGCTCGCTTTGGCTGCCGCGGGAAGGGCTCCGAGCGCCGCGGCGAGCCTCGGCCGCCAAGAGGGGGGCTAATTGAGGCTGTGACGAATCGACCTAATTACAAAGCTTAATTAAAAATACTGTACAAATCAATATATTTTTTTTTTCAGCGACAGTCGCTGGACATAGCTACAGAGGAACACGGGGGTCATGTCATGTTACAAGTTATCAATCTTTTTAATAGATTATGGCTTGAAGATCCCTCTAGCTCACTTTTGTCTAATCCCCTGAAAAGGCGATACACATTCGCGTCTCGGTGCCATTTATCACCCTGCAGTCGGGGTTTTCTTGGGTATTTAGGCATGTGCCAGCATAAGCATCTGTTGCTTTATACTGCCCTGCTTCAACTGTCTCACTGGAACAGATGCACAGAAATTCAACAACAGGGCTGTTTTCTTAGGAGAAAGTGGATCGCTAGAGAAAAGCGAGGATAAAGCAAATCTGGGGGAAAGTGGATCAGCGAAAATGGCCCGTATCTCTGGGCATACTTGTGTTTCAAAACAAAATGCAAACCTCAACTAATAGCTTTTCTTTGGGGAAAAAAAAAATCTTTTTTTTTTTTTTTTTTCTTTTTCTTTTTCTTTCCAAAGGGAGGAAATTGCCTGGGATTTCAGCTCTGCGGAGCACACAACAATACCGTCCTTAACCCAAAGGCGCAGATGCAGGGGCACAGAAAGCAGTCCCACTCCCCGGCAGGACAACACGTGGGGCTGAGAGGCTGGGACAGTGCCGGGGAGACCCCGAAGGGCCGTGCCCACCCGAACCCCAGATGAATGAGGGCAGTGTAAGGCCCGGGGACCGTGCGCAGGGGCAGCGACACGTCGCGGTGGGAGCACACCAACGAGCAGCGGCGATTTCGCCCAAAGTAAAACAAAACGAGCAGAAAGGCCCAGGTATTAGAGAGCTGCTGCTGACACCCCGCGTTTTTCGTCTGGGCCCTGTAATGTATGAGGTGCATGCGTGTGCAGGTATAAACTGACGACAAGTTTTACCAACTTTTTCCTCTATTCCTTTTCAGCGTCTGACTTGATTGATAGCACAATCAACGCAGGGAGGATTTATTAACATTTACAGAAAACTCTGAGGCAAGTTTTGTGTGGGACTTCAAGATTATGTGGTCTTGCCATGGAGGTAGGAACCGGTAAAATAAATAGCACGATCGCAGGAGTTGTCCCGCTTCCAGTACACCTCATTAACGAACTCTTCCTTCGCTCACCCTCCTGAATACAAACACGCCATTCCCCTATCGGCTCCATCTATTGCCTACAGATTTTCTATTTAGACTTAAGCGGGCTGTAATTAAGCGAAATAGCTCTCATATGTAAAGTTCATAAACAGAGAGGAGTTCCTGCAGGATTCGCGAGGCGCTGCCAAGTCCCGGCCCCCTGGTTTTGCGGGGGAGCGGCGCGGGGGCCGCGGGCCCTCCCGGGCCTGGCGGGAGCATCTCCGGCGGCCTTTGGCCGGGCCTGCAGCCGTGGAAAGGCCGCAGCGGGGAGCAAAGGGGTTAAAAATTCAGCGCCGATCATTTCAAATCTATATCGCAGATGTCCAATTGGCTCCCGTCGCCGCCGGCCCGGCCACATGGCTCGGCAGCCGGGTGACGGCAGCGGGAGCTGCCCTGGCCTCGCAAGGCCCCTCTGACTTCGCAGCAGATTGCTCAAAAATAAATAAATAAATAAATAAAAATAGTGGAGGACGGGAAGGGAGCTGCTGCGCTGCGGAGGCCGGCTGCTCCCCGCCGGCTCCGGGGGGCCGAGGGCTGCCTTCCCGCTGCCGGCCCCCGCCTCGGGGATGCCCTGGGCCCGTCCGTGTGTCCGTCCGTCCGCCCGTCCGTCCATCCGTCCATCCGCTCCGTCCGTCCCGCGCGGCCGCGCTCCCCCACGGCCCGGCGCTCCTTCACGCGTCTTGCTATTCAGCCTGCGCCTCGCAGACAAGGTTACCCCAGAGCGGCTCTGTAATCCTTCACTGAAATAGGCTTTATTGATTGCTCTGGTCTATTGTTCCCTTTTCAAGTCCCCCAAGTTCAAGTTCATCCCGGTGTTACATCATGTCTCGTTGCTACGAGCAACCAGACAGCCCCAGACGTGACTGTCATTAGCAAGAGCCGCGCTGCGCCCTCCCACCGCCCGCCAGCCGCTCTGACGTAGCAGCCCGCTGCAAACACATTGAAGTATTTATTCTGCCTAATTTATGACCTACACAGCGAGAGAGACCCCCACTCCAAAAACCAACACTGTTGTGTATTTAATTAATCTGTCTTTCTCTGGCACTTGGGAAAGTTAGACAAAGGTCTAATTATTGTGTTTCGCTCCCCACACTTTTCTTTTTGGGGTGACTATTTGCATGGGAAAAGAAGCGGCGAGGCTCCGCGCGAGTCCCCTCCCTCCAAAACACCTTTTTTTTCTCCCCTGCCCTATTGACATTTCATGAAATACTTTAGCTGCTTAAGGGAATTAGAAAAAAAAATCTGATGTGAATGTAACTCCTTCTGAGTTGGTATTCAGTAACACAAATCAACTCATGACATGTTTAAATTTAAATGCTAACCACACACTCTGAGAGTTACTTTAAAGGTTAGTTTTTAATCAATAGAAGTTGCTGACTCTGGAGTTTTTCGCTGCGCAGTGCAGCTCTGGGGCCTTTGTCTAGCGTTAGGCTTTCAAACTTTTTTTTTCTTGAGATGATTTTAGCAATGATTTGCAGACACAGAGTGCTATTGTGCTCTTGACTAGCAACATGTCAATAAAGGAGTAGAGTTACCATGCACCAGGGTGTCAATATGACTCCTGCAGACACTGCTCAGCCTTAATACCGATGCAAAACTTAATTAACCCTTACGGGATCAAACCGAACTGCAGGGATATTTTTTAAACTCCCGTGCAGGGGCTCCGGACTGACTTTACTGAAAAGCTGCTTTTAAAGGAGCCAAACTCCAAGTACCTCGCAAACAGCTGCACCGCGCGCTGGCTGTTCCTGCAGCCCGGCTTTGATGAAATGTTTTATGGGCTGAGGCAGCAGAACAGCAAGACAGAGAGTGCATTTACTCATCAGATCCCACCAGCACTGCTCTCAGGATACCATTTTAATTTAGAGCGTCTTACAGCTGAAATGCACACACAGAATGATCCTCCTTTTCTACTAATCATTCTAATATTAAGATCTCATATCCCCCTCAAGCCTCCTATACATGTCTAAGTCTTCCCGGATTATGTCTGAAGAGCTCCATTGTCCTTCTGAAGCACCTGTGAAACTTTCCTGCAAGGGGAGAGGAGACCTCAGTGCCTCGAATGAACACGTCCGGGAAGCATATTAAGTGTCGGCAGCTCTGATAGTTGTGATCTGTGTTTTGCACGGTTAGGGGGCTCGGGGCAGGGGGGGAGAAGCCCAGGTCCGTACCTTGGGACTGCTGACTTATTTTTTGCTTTCTCTTAGGGTGCTGCACAACATGGTGCGAGCAGGGCTCTCCCGTCAAACCCCCTCATGCGTTTTATCCCTTCACGTCCTGTAATCTATCCGACTACACCCAGCCGGAGAACAGCGTATTGCCTTTCTTAATTTAAAATCTCCATTTAAATCATGTGCACTATCACAATACAGTCAGGACGATATGATCTCCTTGCGTTTTCATAAAAGAGCCAGTATTTTATTTCCTCTTCATTTACTTTGCAGTACTATTCGACCAGCAAGTTTAGAGCTAAATGAATCCACTGCAGCTAAAGGTCCTACTCAGTGCAATTACTGCCGCACCGCTGTCAGTGCCACCACAGGTCTGTATTGTCCTGCGGAGCATCCTGCTGTCCTTCCCCGGCGCTCAAGGTGAAACATCAGAAAGAATTCTGCAGTCCGGCACGAGATCTTCGCTTCCCTTTCTCCAGTCAAATGAAGAAGTAATCTCATCAGGTCGAAAAGTGCTGACTAAGGATTTAATAAAGTGCCTGCAGATGTGTGTCATCTCTAAGGTATTCAACTCATGTAATGCAAAACAGTTCCACACCGAATGTGCTTATAAAATTCCATTTAACCATTGCAGAGCTCTATTTTACTGTTCTCGGAGGAGTATTATCACACTTTTTTTTTTTTTTTTCTTTTCTAATTTACAGCACCATGAAAGTTGAAACTCTGTACTGCCAGTATCTGAGAATCCTCACAGTAGTAAGGTTTTATGAACCATAAACAATATCTACTTGACTGAATCCTAAACAGGAAGTCTGAAATGGCAATTATGTGTCTTTGATAGCGGGAGTCTATTTGTTTCTTATGCTGTTCTGAAGATAGCACAGACACACAAAAATCCTTCAGCAACTTCTGACAATCGGGTCCTTTGTATTGGAAGAACAGCGAGGAAGCGCTCCGCGACTCAGGATATTTAAAAGGAGAAAAGCTGAAAGTGCCTCATTGACTTCGGTAGCAGTTTCTGCCTGCGTCAGGAACGCAGAAACTGGCCCATTGTTTATAAAAACCTTCTTAAAACAGCCTTCCTGTGCGACATGTTTTATCCCCGGCTCCCCAGCCTAGCCACGAACACGGCTCATGCGTTTTCAAACAGAAAGACAATCAAACGAAAACTTGTTAAATTTACTTCTACCTGCACATCCCCTGCGCTAACAATGAGGCCTTTCAGTTCGTGCAAAAAGTGAAGGTTGTAAAGCAGCCCTATCTGTTTTTCAAATTAAGAAGTTAAACAAAAGTCCTCAAGGGCAAAGTTTAACGCTGCGGAAGGAGGTTGTTAATGTGGAATCCAGAACTGGGTGTGACAGTTGGCTTATTTCTCCGGGCGATGTGGGTTATTTAAGGACATTCACACATTTGAAACTCTGACAAACTCCACACACAGGAGATTTTTCTTCACCTCATCCACTTAGGGCTAAGACCCGCTCCGCGCCGGCCATTTTCTTTACGATTCAGCCTGGTTCGGCCGGGTTGGTGCGCGGTGCCGGCAGAGCGCCGGCAGCTGTCGGGACTTCAAACACGTCTGCCGCTGCACCGCGGCCGTTGCTGCCCCTGGCACGGCTGCAGCAAGTTATCACTGCTCCGTCCTGGGCGGGGAAATCCACCTTTGATAAGAGCCTGAATTAAAAAAATCAACAACCTTGCAGCTTTAGAGCTTGCCGGCAAAGAGGCTGTTTGAGCAGCAGAGCTGAACCTGAACCACGAGCGCCGGGCACCTGCAAGGATTCATCACGGCGCATCAGTTCATTTGTTTTGTTTGGGGATGACATTTCGGTCATTGCAAGAACTTCAAGGCAATCAGAAACATTAACCCTGGGATGGCGCATCGGGGTAACGAGTCCTTCTGGTTTTAAAGATAAAGTGAGAATGTAAACAGCTAGGTAGCAAGCTGGTCCGTTAGACATCGCCTTGTGAAAGGTGCCGGAAAGGCTCTTCCCTACGGCAGGTCATTTGAAAGTAAGAGGCCAGAACTTGGGCTTTGGTATGGTTTCAGAAGGGCCGCCAGGGCGAGTGAAGTTTGTGGTAATTTGGCTTCTGGTGCAACTGGAGCGAGGGCTCCTGCCCTTAGAGCAACCGCATCCACTTCACCCAGGCCTGCACTTGTCCCACTTTTCTATTGGTTTCTCCAGAGTTTCTCCAGGCATGAAATTTGATCCTACTGTGTAAACCGAAAGGTGAATATTGAAGACAAGGTCACCTTTGTGCCTATGCAAGTTATTTTCTTAGAGCTGGGATTAATTATTTAGTAATTATATTTTCCAAAATGGAATACCAAAAGGGACGTAAGTAGCATGTTGGTCATCCCCAAAGGGACATAAAACAGTGAGTGAATCTTCTGGTTGTCCAAAATCCAAACCCAGGAGAGTCACACGCCCCACTACGAGCATATTTATACTGTCTCGAGGAAGATAAAACCTGTCCCGGGAGGGACACTAGTCTCCAGGCGATGTGTACAGTAGCTCGGCATCCAATAGCTTTTGCGAGAATGCCAATTGTGGCAAACTGCATTAAATTATGTGCAATAATTCTGTAATATGGACTTCTGCCTGCTGACTATTAAAAATGTATAGTAGTCCAAACCACTTCTCTCCTGGGACCAACAAGCTCACTTCAGGCAAGATTTCTGCTTGGGTTCAAACCTCAAGTTGGGAATAGCTCGTGTTTTTAACTAAGTCACCCCAAACCCTCCCAAACCTATGAAAACACACTCATACAGTAACTCCTGCTGTTGTTCCAGACATCTGAATGTTCCAGTAAAGTGTCCCAGCTGGCCCCAGATGTTTCTCAAGTATAAAGCAATGCTCTGAGTGCTGGACCCCCTGCCGCCCGAACCTGAAGCTCAGCGGATTAAAGATTGACTGCGCTATGACATATTCACATTTAGTCTGAATATAATACAGCGAAGACTTATCAATGGCAAATGTTTGAAATGTAATCCAGCAAGCAGAGTAGGCTGGCACTTTGAATATGATGTATAAATAATGTATGGGAACTTAAGATCTAAATTAGATCTACAGGAAGAAAACTTTCCCTTTTCTCTGACTCTAAAAGAAAAGTTCTCTCACAATGAGGTCATTTTTATGTCGCTCTTTCGGTTTACAATTGTGCTTTTGGACAGAGGATCTTCATTTTACTTTGGAAACAATTTGTGAGTTAAAGTTTTGCCCCCGCTTTTCTAAACAGTTAAGTGAACAAGTTTGTTTATTAGTAAATTGACTTTGAAATCTTCAAAATAACTGCTAAACTTCGTCGTACTCTGAAAGCTCACTGCAGTAATGCTAAACCGTAACCCTTGCTGTTAAAAAAAAAAAAAAAAAAAAAAGATAGTTGAGTGAAAGAGCGAGGAAAAAAAAAGAAGGGGAGAAAGAGAGAGAAACAATCCCATTTTGGTTTTTTGTTAGAGGACGGCATACTACATAGATCAGAGACTTTTCAAAAAATAAAAACCCCCACTGTACACAAAGCACAGGAAAATGTGAGGAAAAAAGGAAAAACCTAAAAGCAGCTTAGAATGTGTTAACTCTGCCATTCTGTCAGCTTAAAGAGTATTTTATGCTTGATCAACAGCTCTCTTTTATTATGCTTTTCTTTCATTCATTCAAGACATCAAAGACCAGAACCACCAGTGTACCTGATCTACCAGAAGAACTTGTAAGGGTGTTCTAAAGAAACGGGGGTATTGGGAGCCAGACACCCCTGCGGACAAGGCAGTTCAAAGAGAATATTTCAACAATGATTACATTTTGTAAATCTTTGTACGAAAGACAGCTTATTTCCTGCTTTTTCATGAAAAATAGATTCTATCCATTAAAGTGAGCCCACAGTATGAAAGTTACTTGAGATCTGAGGTACAGCAAGCGGATTAAGTGGATGGTGAGATGAAATCTTTGAGAGAGACGATGGCTTTCTGTGATATTTGTCGCTGCCATAAGGTTTTCTGACTGGGATAGAAACTTTTTTTATTTTATTTGGAGCCTTGCTGGTGGCAGCGAAGACGTTTGCAAAAGCAAAATAAACCAAAGTGAAACAGAAAGGAAAATCCTAACAAATAAAGGAACTAAGAAAACAAATGGCTGCAAAACCCTTTTGACATGTTTAAAAGAAAAAATATATATATTTGCCCTACTCCAAAAATCGCAGGCTAGCCATTTAAGACGACTCCAAAGTGCAGCACACAGAATCAAGCCAGCTGTTTACTTTGCAAAGCCCGTGGTGGTTTCTGCATTGATAAACTATATAACCTCACACACACAGAAGGGATTTTAGCTATGCCAGACCTCATTGCTCTGTCCTGGTCTCTTTATACGCTGTCACAGAATAAAAATGATCCTAACACAAACCCTGAAATAATATCTTGCTCCAGAAAGGACATCTTTGTAGATATTTCCTGAGTAACTGCCAAAAATATATCTTTTTTTTTTTTCACCCATTCATCCTTTCAAAGTTTTGCTACAGACACAGCCAAAATTGTTTGGGAGTCACCAGAAATGACCTAAATATGTCCCACCGGCCAAAAGCAGCTGGGGGAGAAGGTGCCCCCGTGCCCTGCGGCCGTGCTGGCTGCAGGCAGAGCCTGGTGGTGGCTGCACCGTCCCCGCCTCATCTGGGGCTGCTGGCAGGGCCGTGAGCTGCTCCTCACCTCCCCGGTCTTGTGCAAGGGGAAGAGGAAATATCAGTGCACGTTTTATCGAAGGAGCAAAAAAAGGCCTTAAAAGCTGCCCTGCGGTTTGCATTTGCTATTGCGATTTAAAAGTACTCTGCAAAGGGGTTTGAATTTCTGCACTCTTTCTGCCTCACTTTTGAGACCGCCCTGTATTTTATCCTCTAGAAGCACGGTTAAATTTACTCAGAAGTGCCAACAGTTCAACAGTTAAATCTCACTGATTTCTTTCCCTCCATGAAATAAAGTGCACATCCGGATTGAGATCCGCTTATAACTTCACGCAAGGGGCTCCCACCAGAGCCCTCGGCACAGGCTGGGACGGCAAACGCGCCGTGCTGCCACTTTCCACCCTCTGTCGAGGAGAAACGAGCTGCTCGGGAGCCTCTGTGATCCCCTTCCCCAACACCCTTGCCCACCGTTCCCCCGTCCCCACGCTGTGGTGGCCGGGGCCCCCTCCTCGCCCGGCGCCTCCGGACGCGGCACAAAGCCTGGAGCCCCCAGCCCCGCAGCTCCTGGCCCCTCATGGCCGCCCGCTGCCCGGCCCCGCTCCGGCAGCGCGTTCGCAAGTTCAAGTTCAGGTTTAAGCGAAATAAAACGCTCCTCGGGAGTCTATAGCCAGCCCTCATTTACATGTGATCCCTCTGAACTTCGCCTGCGCCAGCGCGCCCTGTTTCCAGGGCCCGCCGAAGGAATGTTTTACAGTTAGAGCCCGCAGTGCTTTCTCAGGCATTTTAGACCCAGAGGCCCAAGTTTCAAGCTGCAGCATTAAAAGTTTCCACAGAGCTACTGCAGAGAGAGGGAGGAAGGAGGGGGGCAGGGAAATGAGGAGAACAATATCGTCTTAATTGTCTCTATATAGCTCCACAGTTAAAGTATTACTTTTTAAAGGGACATAATTTATTCTAGCGGCACGGTGTTATAACAACCAGTACATACTTTCACCGCGGCGTAACCCACTCCATTCTTCATTGTGCTCTCTGGTTTTGTTGCTTTTGCAGAACTCCTTGTTACCGAGTTCCCCCATACTGTACTTACAGTTTTATTCAATTTAAGCCAGTTCCTGCAGTCCTCAGGCAAGCGAAACTCTCCTGAAGCCTCGGGAGTTTTGCCTGCATCAGGACTGCAAAAATAATCTCCCCACAACCACCATTTCCCCCGAAAATTTCTTCACTTTTATTGCTTTAGACAATCAGGGAAAGTCATCCAAAAAAAATCAACCCCCGGCCTGGGCCTCCCAAGCTCCATTTGCAGCGAGACAGCCTGAGCGCGCGCACGCACACACACAGACACACGGACACAGACACACAGACAGGCACACAGACACACAGACAGGCACACAGACACACAGACACACGGACAGACACACAGACACACGGACAGACACACAGACACACAGACACGCTGCCCCCAGCCCCTGCCTGCTGCAGGGAGCCGCCTGCATGCAGTGGCCCGGGGGACAGGGCTGAGCTGCAGTGAAAGCTCCACTCTTGGGATAGTTTTGGGGCACAAAGGGGAGTTTTGAGCTGTTTTTCTGGCTTGCCCTGCGAGTCCTATTAGAGCAGCAGGAAAGTGCGGGGAGGGGAATTAATAATCTGAACTGAAGGGAGAGAGAGAGTGCTCCGCACCAGGCTCCGAAATCCTCCCAAAAGCCTTCGGTGCCTGGTCTCTGCCCGGCACCGAATGTCTGTGGGTGAAGCAGACAAATGAGCAGTCACGCCGCGCTGCCGGGAAGGCAAAGGCAGCACGAGTGAGCCGATAAAGGCAGGGCAGGAATGGGGGGGACGCCCGGGCATGGGGCAGCGGGGCAGGAGGGACGGGGCTGTGAGGACTGACAGACGGACAGCCTGGGAGCAGGGGACAAGGGGGTCGAGGCAACAGGGCGTTGTCTGAGGTGGGCAGGGAAAGGCTGAGTTGGATAGACCTCCGGAAGGGAAAAGGGACCAGGAATTTCACAAGTCCTAGGTGTGCTGGGCAAGGAGACCCAAACCACCCCCAGATTAACATGGCCAGGAATAGGGGCACAGAGGAAAGTCTGGAGTTTTTGCCACATTGACCTTAAAATTAGATACTGAGCTGGAGGAATAACGAATCAATTCAGCAGTGCACCGAGAGGGCATTGAGCCAAACAACAACAACAAAAAAGCCTCCTGAATGCGAGAACTTTTGATGTCTGCATTTCTCCTGATGCTTTGTACCTCGCTGAACTGAACAAACTGCTCTGAGGAAAGTTCAAGGCCGTGCACGATCCTCGGGCCCGGGTGCGCAGCGGCAGCGGTGCCGGGGCTTCTCACGTTACACGGCGGTGACCCGGTGGCCAGGGACAGGACGTGGTGGCCCAGCAGCCCCGTCCAGCTCCGTGCGAGCCGGCGGGGTGGGGACGACACAGGATCTGGGTGACCGGGGCTCGGGAAGGACGCGGATAACTCTGTTATCTGCCTCCGACCGAGGGGGGGGACACATATGAGACGTGGCTGGCGAAAGGGAGTTGGGTCCCGGCCTAGCGGGGAGTGATTTTCACACATATTGCGAGATGCCAGTGAGAGTCCTGGTGGAGTGTAAAGTCATTAAGTGAGATGAAATTAAACAATTTAGTTATTTCTGCTTCATCATATTTGTGCAGTATGGCGGGCAGAATGGATTGCTACTAATGATCAAATTTAGTAATACTAATTAAACTATCTCAATTTAATTAATACTAACAGAGAAAACAGACAAAATTGCTAATGTAAACCTTGAACTTAAAATCAAAAGGTGCCTCTTCGCTTTTATGAGTCACTGAATGTGGGGTTTTTCTCTGAAAATAAACTAGGTAGAAGTGGCTCTTTGTACTCAGTAAGCTGCTCCACTGAGCTGAGAACTGCAGCTCTACCCCCATATATTTTTTTAAACGTTACTACTTTTACTCCTCATATTCCTGAAAAGCCTCCAGCCACTGCAGGAGGACCCGGGCTCTGTTTTGACTCACACAACATCAACCGAATTGATAAAGCAGCTACAGTTCCTGGGACGGATTCTGTCCTCGTCACTGCTGTTACCAGCACAGAGAGTTTATCGAGTGCCTGTGGAGCCTCCCCTCTTACTGGGAACGAACCAGACAAAACGTAACCTGTCGTGTACTTTCAGATAGAGCTGATGAGACCTGTAAGCTGGGGAAATACCCAAACTAAACCCATCTCTACATCAAGGAATATTGCTTTGGAATCACTGAGAGATACTACCTGCAGCCACCAAATGAAAATTTTAGAGATACACGATTACCGCAGTGCAAGCCTTCCCCCATAAAGTGATGGTGAATTTTAACCCTTATCTCATTTACTTGAAAAAGACTAGATTTAATCTCTTGTGCATAGCTATAAACAAAATGTAAATACAATCAAACAAAAAGATTATTGTATTTCTAAAACAAACTCTTGCCAATAGCAAATCTTCCATCTCCTGCTCTCATCAACTTCAATGAATGTACAGTTGGGTCCAATACTATAGATTTACAGATGTGATCTTTAACCCAAAAGACTACAAGAAAGTACTTTTTTTTTAAAAAAAAAAAAAAAGGAAAGAGAGCCAAACAATAAATGTTATGTATAAAAATGTTCTTGAAAAATCTCAAAACTCATTGCTTAGCACATGCAAGGATGAACAGAGAACAAATCCCACATGCAAATTTGGTATATTTTTTTTTAAGAAGATACCTTCTTGGTTGCCACACTTAAAAAGATGGAGTTATAGCAAATGCACAAAAGGGTATCTAAAGTTGTTTAAAGCTGCTCCAACCAATGCAGAAATTTTTGAGTTCAGTCTGCATTTTATTGATAGCGATTTTTGTTAGTTTTATCTCATAACTAAAATTACATTTGATTGACTTCTGAAATATATATATCTGCATCTCTTCATTTGTAATAACTAGTATTTGTATAGATGATGTAAGAGTTAGTTCAAGAGAGTGAAGGTGCCTAAAAAAATCATGATTACAGTGTCAATACTGTTTTCAAAACTATATATTAATAATCAAAGTAACTAAAGGCTACATAGTTAAGCCAACAAGATATGTTCAGGTTTAGCCTCTTGATTTCTTAATGAGTTTTTTTTTTAAAAGATCTTTTTTATTGGATTAAACTTTTACCGTTCTACCTCTTTTCAAGTAGAATATGTTATAAAAACAACTACCTAAAAGACCAATATGCTTAGCTGTTCTGAACTGGTCACACTAAAACCAGGTAAAACCTGAAAGCTAAATCTTGGCACACTGTTAGTAATCCTCACTAAGAACAGACATCTTTGTTAAATTTAAAATATAAACAAGTTTTAATAAAATTACAGTAGCTTTGCCATATCATTTTGCTCTACTCCTTTTGAAGTCCAGATCTTTCTCTGCATGCTATTCACATTTCTTTAGGATGGTCCAGCACTAGGAGAAGTGATGCTTGTTGTCTTACAAATATGAGGTCTACTGCAAACTGGAGAGTCCTTCTCCATTAAGAAATTGCTTCTCATTGTTTGGTCTCTTCTTATTGAACTTCTTATTAATTTCAGAGCAAGATAGTCTACTTTGTAAGGTGTTCGCTTCTGAAGCTTGTTTATTCCTTGACCTCTCCGTTACAGACCATTAAGCAAAGATGGTTCTTAGAGCAGAAGAAACTTAATGCCTACCCATTGGAAGCTTGTAGGGACCATGGCCTTTAATTTTTGACCTTCACTGTACATTGTGGTCCTAATCCTTTGACTGCAGAATTGTTAAAAAGTATATATGGCAGTTGGCAAAAATCTTAATGTTCCAGTAAATGCAAAAGCCATAAATTCAGCTGCTGACCTTTTCCATCCAGGTCACATGTGACACCTACTGGAGTTTGTCAGGCTGTGTGGAATTTATAGAGCTCATATAGGTATCAGCTGCAAAAGCTGAACTTTCATGAAATGTCTTTCAAAGGCACTTCTAAAACCCTTGTAAAAAGTCAGTATGTCTTTTTCTAAGGGTATACATTCTACATGGATTTTAAAAGGTCTCATCATGCCATCTCTGCAAATCTTCAACACTCATGAAACTTCAGCTCTTAAATTAATACTCTTTACAAAATAGAGAAATCAGGCCGGACATGTAATTACTGTGATTACCAACTTCCATCAGCCCTTCTCCAAGCCTGCAAGCCCTAAAGGTCCGCACGCTTCTTTCTTTCTTTCTCACGAGCACCTCTCCACCCCTCCCTGAGATCAATTGTATTGATGGTGTATTGTCAGTCAAAGAAATATGATGTGATAGTACCCTAAAGCAGCTGCAAAAGAAGGGAAGGAATACAAAACCTACTCAAGTCCACACTGTGAGTGTGAGATCAATGTTTTCAATAATACGTTTGCCGCCATGTAGCACCCTAACTGTCGCAATTAATAATGTAGAAGGAACTGATTAACTTAAGTAAAGTGCCCTCCGCTGTGTAAACACATAAAGATCTATAGGGCAAAAGAGGAAAGAAAGAACAAAACGTCATTTTTATATTTTATGTGGACACATTCTTGCTTTCCATTCTGCTCTTGTAACAATTACTGTACTAGCCACTCTGACAGAGTCAATAAATCGATCCGGGACCTGATGCAGCACTGAGGCAGACTAATCCAATACAGCATTATCTGCAATGGAGGCTGGGGGCGGGCATGGGGTGGCAGGAAATCAGCTAAGTCAAGTAAAAGCAGTAAGAGCTACGTAACTATAATCTGGCTTTATGCTTGTGTACATACTCATGTGGGTATCTGAGGAAATGTGTAACTCTGCAGGAGGAAAGTGCGTGGTCACAGGAGCGTGTGGTTCAGCGAGGATCAGCACCACATCCGAGTTACCGAGCTGGGCAGTGTGGCTGATGGCATGCAGCCACAAGGTGTACAACCTGGCCACGGTTTGAGCATCCTGGATTTGAAAGAACTGATGTGTGTCTCCCCCACCACACAAAGGTCAAAACCTGCTCCTTTCTTGGAGCGCGACCTTTGCTACAGCAGCGAGCGCTGCCACTTGGCCACTGACAAACAAATCTGGGAGTCCCCAGCCCCACACTCTGTACCTGTGAACAGAGGAACTGTCACTTTTTGTCATGCTAAATGGTCACTGGGGCCAGGTATTGTGTCTCTGACAGTGGCTGCACTCCTCTTCCGAGCAAGATGCAAGAGTCCCTATGGAGGAGACAGGCCAAAATGATTTGGCCAGAGGGGAAGCTTCTTCCCACCCCATGCAGTAAGTGGTAGGCCTTGTAAATACTTGTTAGTGGGGAATAGGAGACTGAAAAAATAAGACAGTTTCCTGCTGAATGGAAAAAAGAAAACTGTTTTTTTGGCAGAAGTTCTTCAAGAAGGAGAACATAGGCCATTGTTATTATGAAGACTTTTCAATGAAAATGCAGAAAATCATTGCCTTTTAGAGTAATTGTTTAGCAAAAGAAAGGTTACACAGCTTGTAGAGAATTTAGTAAGAAATTAAATCTCTCCAGCTCATTCATCATATTTCTGCATTTGCCAACTCTTCCCACCAGGCCCACACTTACTTCTTCTCTCTCTTCTCCCCTACTGTGGAGCATAAGTAATGGCCATAAAACCCACAGAAAGGGTGCCTTACGCACAGGCTTCCTGTTTATTGTAAAGAGGGGAAAAATACAGTAAGTTTAATAGCTTAGTTTGGGAAATTCGTCTATGTCCATTGTAAATAATTGCATGCTATATCTATTGGAAATAGGATGCTTAGTGTTAGTTTCCAAAAAATAAAAAGTCTGAACCGCTCACTGGAGCCTGCAAGGAGGAGGAAGAAAAAGCAGAGGAAAAAGGATCACCCCTGCCGAGGAGTAACCTAGGCATTTCTGAACTGATTGGGCTCCATTCCACTCTGAAGATAAGGCCACATGATGGTACTAAGTCTTCTATGAACCTTTACCTTTATAGTGCAACATGTGCTTTCTTCCTGAGGCATACTGTTCTCTGCTGCTTTTTAAGAACTGATTTGAGAGTGAAATTTCATACTGCCCCTCTGCGCGAGAGCTCAATTAAATGGGCTTTGTGCACTGAGCTGAACAGACACTGAAGGGAATGGGAATTGGGAAGTGACCCTGATTTCTGGTCACCTTTGTATCTCCTCTCCATGGAGCGCACACTGGACTGTCATTAGCAGCTGTGATCAGAGCAGCACGTTCACACTCGTGCAGCACTGGGGGCTTGTGGCTACAGAGCTGTTATGTGATCAGGAGCACATCAAGAGCACCATGGCTGCATGCAGGCTCTTTGCTCCCATCATGGTGGAACCATCTCAGTTTTAACTCAGCAAAGGATTCAGCCCACATTGCCTTGACTAATTTCCACAAAAGAGAAGAGTGAGTTTAATATGGCTAAACTCAAAGCAAAGGCAGAATTTGAAATCTTCTTTCAGCTTCCCAGGGTCTGAAACCTGTTGGGGCTTGACCGAGACTGACACTGCTTTTGCTGTGCTCGTGCTCTGTAGACCTACATCACATTTTTAAAGCCATCTCCAGACCACCCTCAGGGTCAGGCCTCTACAACTACTTGGAGGGTGGAAAGTGAAAGACAGCACCAGCATTCAGGTCACGTATCAGTAGCTCGGTGCCACTGGTTCTGCAGCAGGACAGTTTCTGATCAGGCACTGTAACTTCCAGTGGTCACGGTAGGGCCCTGGGGTAGTCGAGGCCCTGCTTAGAAGTGCTTTGCAGTTTAAGTTTCCTCCAAAGCCACACGTGCTTGCCTAGTGAGGTTACCTTATGGAATATGTAGTCCTCAGGGGACTGAGCTGATTAAAACAAATGCTTCTAAATTAGTGTTCTTCATCTTCATTCATGCTCGAACACAAGTGGTGCTTTCAGCCCTCGGGATAAGTGTTCCTATCCAGGGGAGGAACAGTCACCTGAGCAACAAGTAGTGCTGGCCTGGCTTATAAATAGTCCTGCTCAGAACCCCCAAAATAAAAGGCCTGATCTTGTTCCTGCAGCCTCTCATGTTCTCTGCACGTCCGCTGCCATGTACGAACCGCACACACCCCTTACACTTCTGGACACGAACTGCCTGGTGCAGCGAAGCGGTGGCTCAGCTGTTAGCACACTGCAGCGATGCCACGAAATCCTGACCTTGCCCTTCCTCCCCGCGGGCCAGCAGGTGCTACGTGTCTGCCCAGCGCAGTTCCTGGGCTCTGGGAAAGGGGAGACAGAGGGAAGGGTGCAGAGGCAGAAAAGGACAGGCAGCTTGTGGTACTCATTAATAAAGCCCATCGACATGAGCTGTGCACGAGGCTGGCAGCTCGGCATCCCTTTCTGACAGTGCAAAGGGCAGGGCGCCGTGGCAGAGGTTCAGCGAGAAGCAAAAAAAAAAAGGAAAATCCCCGCGAAGCAAAGCACATGTTTTATTTGTCAAAAGAAAAAATGTGTGCACTGGTTTCTTTCTTCCATAGGGTGGCAATGGAACCTGGGCACAGAACAGCCGTGCGGTTTCAGCCGCAGGAGCGGTAGCTCTGGAGGAGCTGCATTAGCTTCCCACTCGAGGTGCTGACTTTGATCTATGAATCCTACACCGTTTCGGCCCTTGCTACCTGCGAGGCTGCCTCCCTGCCTCCCCCTCCAGCCGCAGCGAGGGGCATCACCTGCACCGCATTCCTCCGAATTAAGTGTCTAGGCAGCGCGGGCTGGCTGTTATCGCAGAAGGACCATCTACTCTGGAATTTGCCTCCCTCCCTTGCCTGACAGAGCTCACATCTGCTAACCTACAGGACACAGCATAAAGCTCTTTTTTTTTTTTTTTTTTTTCTGCGTGCCCTTTGTTTTAAAGTGCTGCCAGTGAAAAATTGCAGGTTGCAGTTTGTTTTCTAAAAGGATTATGGGGAAGTAAAACAGTCTTTCCCTTGTCCCCAGAAGAGAAAGTAATTGCACAATTAGATTTGTATATGCACCTGAGGCATGAGGTGGCTTTTTTAGAGATAAATAAAAGCTTGAAAAAAGAAGCTACAAAGATACCAGTGTCTAATTCAGGAAATGCAGAGAACAGGAGCAGATCTAGAGAAGTTAGCAATTTCCTTACACTATCACCATCATGTCCCTTTTGCTGAACTTCAGTGATTTCCCCCCTAACTTAATAGAGCAGCATTACTTGTCGGAGAAGTGTTTCAGCACCTGCTCATTTTAAGGCTATAAGGCAAAAATGGGGCTGTTCTTCTGAGCTTGCTGTTGTTCAGACTGGTATTTTTCCCAAATATCAAAGTTTTTTTTGTTTGTTTGTTTTTCTTTTTTTCTTATACTTTATTTTGGATTGCTAGGTAAAGTTACGGGCTTTTTGTTTTAATTGTTTCCATTAGAAAGGATTAGTTCTGTCTAGAGTGCTACTGTGGCTGGCTGGCTGTCGGGCCCCATCGGGGGAAGTCTGAACAGGCAAGACCTTGGCTTCCTTGGCTCCAGCTCTGAGATCCTGCAAAGGCAGAATTAGGAAGAGCTGCTACTTCTGTTCTTCTAGCAAATATTTTTATCCTTTCCTAGAGAAATGCATGGGAATATTTTTTTATATATTTTTTTTTTGTGCTTAACTAAGTTTTAGAAACCAACTGGGATGGATCTGATATAAAGTCTGTTTATGTTAGAGAGGGATTTTTCCTGAAGCAGCTGATCAAGAGGGTATACGATGCATTTTCTTTCTTAAGCAGAGAAGAAAAGCATTCAGTTTCTTACAGGTGGTAAAGCAGTTGATCCTCTGCCCAGGTGGCTGCAGTGGGAGGCAGTTTTTGTTCTGTGCATCCCAGTAACCTTACCCTGCAGGGCACAGAGCTCCCGTCAGGTAGGAGGGATTGGATGCAGTAGGCATGTGTTGCTCGGGAGCTGTTTTTAGCATCCAAAGTACAATTTCCAGGAAGATGTAGAGTAGGTGGCAAACAGGACTCAGTCTAGTAAACGACGTTTAGTGGAAGTGGAGCTGCAGCACACAGAGTACTTATAATCCGTAAAGGAATTTCATAGTACAGAGCAAAGTGAGGGCATTAGAGACTGACCAGGGCTGTTTAGAGCAGCGAGTGACAACGCAAACCGGTTACGAAGAGCAGGTTTCTGGTTTAGTGTCACTTGCCGTGCAAGCTGCGAGCACATAACCTGTGTTACACAATTGCTTTTATCGCTTGGTTAGGGAGAAAAGAAAAACAACAAACTCAGACCCCTTTATTCTCTATTAGTGTTGTTGATAGTGATAGGTTAGTCCCTAATTAATGTGATGGTACTTTCCCATTCCTCTACTGCTCTCCTTATTACAAGTCCCTGGCAATATGAGAGGCGGATCTATTACTTAGTCATGAGGCATCTAGACCAGCTTGCTTTTGAAACTAAAGCCTGTGTACCCCAGGCATACTGTATTTCTGATTTGCATATGGAAAAGGCAGTTAAAAAGCTGATGCCCCCATATTGCTTGCAAGTCAAGTAGCAAAAGTAAATGATTTATCAAGCAAAGGTTACAACACCTGTGCCTTTATGTCAACATACACGGAGGATGCCAAGTCAAGTGTTTCTTCTAATAGCTCAAACAGAAATTTAGATTCAAATAACCCCCCAGATAGGACAATTATGTGGTGAGCCACCGGAGCGGCGGAGTGACGGAGCGGGTGAGCAAAAGCAGCATCTGAAAAAGCAAACCAACTGAAAAGTTTTGAAGTGGCTAAGAACAGGCAAACCCAACAGCCCTTTTGGGGCTTTCATTACTGAATCAGAACTACTGACTTAAATCACTTTATTTCCTGGTCTCCTGTGTCACGGAGATGTAGTCTGGCTACAACATTTGTTGATACAGCCTTTCTCTAAGTAAAATATTATAAAAATGGTAAAAAATTCCTTTAAGGGATTATGTTTGAAGCAATCTGACATAAATTAGAACACGCTGCTAATGGAAATGTCTACTGCTAATTTTTATAATGCCCATTAAGAAAGGCATGTACTGGTTTTGGTTGTTTAAAAACAGCACGGGACAGAACGATCCTTGCTCAAACCCAGCCATGCTGTTGTACATTCGTCTGCGATTTTATTCCAATGTTCTGTGAAAGCCCGCGAATGCCCATGTATGGGAAATGTGACTTCTGCACAACGCCACTGTCACATCCCTGTGCACAGACGCGCCTTTGCAGCATTTTAAGTCTAATAACCACAACGTGTAACTGGTGCCTGTAGTCAAATGACCCACCGACTGAAAGAGAAAATCAGAGCAACCAAATCGCTGATCATAAAAAAAAGACATTCAGATATGGTCTTCATTTTAATGTTATTTTTATGTTGTTGCAGCAGTAAGGAGTTGTTTAACCCTTATATTTTAGCTACCAGCTCGATTTTCAGAAGGCTTCCCCATGTCTAAGAGAGCCGTGTGTCCTGACTGTTAGTGGTCCTCAGGACCCATATCTTAGCCTGAGTCTTGAATATGCTATAAAAATCCTGATGGAAAGCAGCCATCCCAGCTGCTTTTAATAACACATTCCTATTTGTTTTTATATTTTCATTTTGAAAATATCCTAAGTGATCCTCCTAATTTATACACTAATGTCCTGCAAAAAAAAATTACAAAAGCACGTCTTTGTTTAGAGGAATGCTAAGTAAATCCCAAATCATTGCAGTTCGTATTTTTACCTCACTCCTATGATTTAAAACATGGTCAACTTCAGAGTTGTTTCATGAATAAGTAGTGAGCTTTACTGATAAATTATATATTTAGTATCAAGTGGGTTGTGGTGGTGTAATGATGTATAGAAGCAGAGAGATGCAGCTGGAGTCAGAGACTGGAAGTCAGTCTCCTTACCCACTGCAGCATGTTTGACTTTAATTGAAAGCCATGCTCGAGTATTGTTTTTCACTGTACAGCATTGTTATTCACTACACTACATTACATAGAAGCACTTAAAGTAAGGCTAGAGCACTTTAAAATGATTTAAGTCATAAATAAGGAGGATAAAAGTTTACAGTCAACAAACTTATCTGGGAAACCTAGGTTGCAGGATGCAAATAAGTTTAAAATATTTTGGAGACTCAATACTGTTGTGTCTTACTACATAATCAATTTACCAACTAGTTGTTTTTCAAGTCTTTTGGAAGAGGTAATGTAGCATTCTCCAAAGGGTTTCAAGTTTCCTGAGCTATGAAGAAAAAGACCAAATGCTTAAGGACTTTACCAGTATACCTTAATGTTCCCGTTTCCTGCTTTCAGTGCATTTGTGTGCATTTCAGTTGTTTCCACAATGACCAGAGAAATATGATTTAAATGTGAAGGCACATTAAAACTTGCCATGTAAATGAACCAAATAAAGGAAGAGGCCTGAAAAGTGGGGGTGCAGCTTGCGTTTTGTTAATGTGCAAAGAAAAATCAGAACCTGACGAGTTAAAACCCTGCTCTGCACTGCTGGTGTACTTTCTGTGACCCTATTTAATGCAGAGAAGGTTTGATATCTAATGCAGTTTAACCTGTGCTGTCGACAGAGCCATAAACTAAAGCCCCTAACAAATTGTACACAAAGAACAGATAGCAAGAAAACACATTGTGTTCACAGGCATCTGGCTGCAGCCCTGTAAACTGAAAATCTTTGGTAATGAGTGACGTGTGTGTTTCATTGACAGCATAGGTGCTGGAGCTGTCACAAGGAAGAGTCTGTCTTTATGGATACACTGGACTGTGGCAAGTGACAGCCAGAAATTTGCCCACTAATCATGCAGATGCATATAACTGATTTGAAAGAACTTATAAGAGCTAAAAGTGGTACTCCGCAGTTTGCTAGTTACTTAAATTACTACTTTTTAGTCATCCCAGCCAGCTAAGAACAAAATGACAAATATTTCTTGATGTTAGCCTTTGAAAGAATTGTAACATAGTTAAGCAATCACTTAAAACTACAAACTAAAGTTGTCCTAAAACACTACTTCTACTCACTTTTTTATACCTTCTCCCCCATGATAACGTGATATTAAGCATAGACTTAATTTTTTCAACATCTGGCTCAAATTAGCTGCTAACAAAACTGCCAACAACTATTTTCTTAATCGACCCTGGGAATTTGATACTGCTTGGAAAAAGCACATTTAAACCTTGTCCTTCTCCTAAAGAAACACAAATGTTTACTTGAGCTTCTGATTTGACCATAGCAGGTCTATGAATTCAGTTAACCCAGCTTTATAGGCCTGCCTCAACTGGACTTTTTTCTCTTTGTGTAGGGAAACAGATGTGCTTGCAATTACAAAATCGCCTGCTCGCTCAAAACCCACCATGCAAACAGCCAACCAGGAATTCAAGTCTATTTTTTTTTTTTTTTTTATGTGGAAGTCCTTGGCAAAATCTCCCGTTGGATTCGGCGGGGGACTAAGGTGCACTGTTACCTGATGGGTTTCTCTCAGCTCCTTTTGCATTTGCAAATAAATGCAGCTACCTAGGGTACAGCTTGGAGTCAAAGCCTGAAAACTCAGTCCCAGGGGAACAAAATGTGCACTAGAAGCAATATCTTAGAAAGCAAGAGAGATCTTTCCAGTTACGAAAGCAGCGTTATTACTACATAAGCCCAAAAAAACACAACAGACAAACAAACTGCAAGTGACATTTCACTGTAGTTACTGAGACCATGTGGGTGAAGTGACAGCGGCAATGCAGCTGGCTCCGGAGGGACACGTTAGAGTACACTGAAGAAGAAGAGGCTGCAGGCATACAGAGAAGTCGAAAGCGGCCCACCTGAGTCTGTTGAGGGATATTTACAAAGCTTGGATCCCGTGGTCCAACACTGACGAATCGGTTTGCGGGGGAGGTGCTGGGTGTCGAGTAGGCTGTGAAGGGAAGGGACACATGCGTTGAGGAAGCGGCACTAGATTGCACACGAACAACACCAAAACACACCGTCTCAGAGCCACCTAAGCAGATGTTTAACATAGAAATGTGCAAAACGTTTTAGAGAGCGAGAGTTTGGTTTTAGACACTGGAGAGGCTTGGTCCTAGTGGTGGGGTATAGAGGTGTAGGGAGCTGGGCTGCTGGGAGCTGGCTGCTGGCACAACAAGGCAATGCCATGCGTTGGGAGAAAGGTGCTCAGCTGCTCTGTGCCGTTCCCCATCTCAGAGACCTGCTGCAGGCCTCTGGGTGCTACAGCAGACAGTGCAAGAGACCCGTATAGCTCCTGGTACTGCACGTGTCCCTGACTGTTTTCACCTGGACATGCGGTATTGCTGGCTCTAATGGGATTTGTACAGCAGCGAATGTACTGAAGTGTTTATTAACAGAACCGGACCCCTAGTTCATGCTAATCCAGCATTCCCTCTCAATATAAAGTTTTGTTTTTCATACTGCTGTGGTCTGCACTCTCTAAAATGCTCACTTGATGTGTTTGACAAACTAGGAAGATCCTTTCGGTAAAAAATTAATGGGTTGCAGTTTCACTGGGGTGGTAAGTGCAATCAGTCTGAAGGCTGAAGCTGCCTTTAAAAACTGGAATGGCTCCCATAAATGTAAAGCTATTAAATGCAATGCAAGCCAAGAACCCAGATTACTTCCAAACTTGAAGTACTTTAATGATTTTGTTGTTGCATTATATTCTCCACTGCAACCGTACACAATGCCACGTACTTCCAAATTCAAAAGCTTTCAATGCATTTTCAGTCTTCCTCTGATTTGAGAATCCCCCCTGCAATCTTCACCTTTGTGCAGTTTTTGCACATTCAGATCTAAATTCAAATAACCTGAATAGATGCCTTAACCCAAACAGTGATTCTGTCTATTTTAAATATATTTATGGGAATGCATTCTGCTGAATAAAATCCCCAGACAATCTAACTATCCGATGAAGAGACAAAAAACAATGTTAAAAGGAAAGTTACTTGCCAAATTCCAGTCAGGCTAAATATAATGTTCAGGCCTCAACGTTACAGAAAAATAAAGTGAGTTAAGAGTCAGAGAAGACACTGAGTTGTCTGAGAAGATGAAACCTGTTGCCTTTCTTAAGGCAAATGTTTGGTGAGGAGGCATTACATTGGAGAAGTCTCTGGCTTAAAACTATGGAATCAAACCAGTGGTCCATCTCATCAAGTGTCCTCTCTCTTGCAGGGGCCATAAGCAGATGCATAGTCATGTAATTTACTTTCCCATAGTCTTTCCTACTCTCTGAGTATTCTCAGCTGAGGGATAGCCCTGTACTGAATAGCCTGCAAGGGATTTCTCGCTGGTGCAAACTTTTTTTTTCTACCTGTGCAAACTTTTGCATCCCACAAAACCCATAGGAGAGGAGTTCCCAAGTCTACAGGAATGCAGCAGTGCATCCTTCCCTTTGCTCTCTACCTGAATCTGACAAACATTCCTGATGCCTCTTGCTTACAATTAAGTGAGACAGCTTCTCTTTCTCACACAGCATTCCCCTGAAGTCACCCCAGGAACTGCATATCTTCATTTCTTTCTGATCTGAGGGGAGATAAGGCACTCCTAACTTCTAAGAATGAAATCTTCCCAGTTGTTTCTGGTGAGGTGAGCTTTTCTTTCAAAACATTTTTGCTAGTACTTGCAAAAATCATGCAAGGAACACCTTTCCATCACAAAGATTTAAAGGAGTTCTTAAGTGCACTAATCATCTTTCCAAGATGATTTTCCAAACTTCAGTGCAGCGTGCAGAGCAGAGTACAAACAGCTACGTTGGTTGTTACTCCTATCTGCAAATCAAGGAAGAAGTGAACTAAGTAGATTTGGTGAGATGTTCTCCTTGCCTTTTTACCATGTTCATTTGCTTAATAATTCAAACATGCCACAGATTTGCAAAGGATACATCTCTGTTGCTGGGATCATGTATAAAGATTTTTCTGCACTGTTTTATAGTGAGTTTATTTTATTTTATTTAACTACTGAGCTCTACGTTGTACAAGAATAAATAAATAAATTCATTCTACAGTTGGGAAAATTAACTAAAACTTCAGAAATCAGACATTTGTTGTTTGGTTCTTCTGGTCTACTTTTAAGGAACAAAATGAGTGGAAAGGCCATTTAATCCCTTGGAAAAGGTAAGTTCCACTCAGAGGGGAAGGAACTCAAGATCTTGTTTACAGTTCCCTGTTGGCAGATATTTATGCTGTTATATTTGGTAGAAAATCAAAGGGAAACCATCAGTACACTGTCTTAAATGTCTTCTGTGTTCAAACAGATTCTGAAGCATTTCAAAAACTGTGTAATCTGCACAAAAGTCCCCTCAAACCTTTCTGGGTGAATTACTATGTATACCTTTCTTCCGTAATGCTCCAAACTATGTTTAACTTACTTTCTGAAAATATTCGGATGTCAGCTTGGTATTTCCTTAAGGGCATATAACTGCATTGCTAGAGCCAAGAACCGAAGAGCACCAAAACTACAGGGAACGTGTGTGCAGAGCAGGCTTTTACACCGAACTCTCCCAAGATGCTAATCCCACTTCGCTGTAAAATGTCATGAGATGGTTGAGGCTTGTAACCGTCCATTTTGGCTCGGAGTATTAAATTGACACGGGATACATATTAGCAGTGACTCCTGTTGCAGCACAGGAAACTTTGTTCAGAAAAGAGAGCAATACCAAGTACTGCTCAGATGATCACCAACATGGTTTCTTGCCAATTCTTAGTGTCCTCATGTATACACCCTTGTCTAACTTCGGGGTGGGATTCCTGGAAGTCCTGCCACTTATGATCTCTGCACTCTGTCCTGAGATGAGGATGCTGCAGACCCCTCACAATGTTAATTTAAAGTTTGCTTGCATCAAGTTTTAGTACACGTAGGTATGCTAGGCCTGCCATGGGATCTTCACACTCCTTTTTATGAAAGGGAAAAGCCAAAGCATGGAAGGGAACAGAAGCTAGGTCTCTGAGGCAGATCTCCTGATCTTTATCAGCTTTGCTCTATGGGAATTGCATAGAACTAGGGTACTTTACACTAGCTGACAGCTGGCCCGCTGGGCTTGCACGGGAACATCTTTCTGCCCAGCCTAGTCGTTCTGCTACTGGAATTCACTAAGGATTGTTTGCAACATCATAGCCCATAGCCAAGGAAATGAATGTGATGCCACAAATTTGCTATGATGCTTCACTTCAGGAACAAGCAAAACAGGAGCTGGCAGGGAAAGAACATTTGCTCACACAGACAGCTTTGATATTTAGCCAAAATGGCAAGAAATTGTATGAAAGACAAGACAAACAAACAGTTTTGGAATGTCATGTATTTTAAAATTGTCAGCAGTAGCAGAATGTTAATTTAAAATATACTTTCCTGAAATAATATCTATTAAGTATGGGAGTGTTTTAGTTATCAGTTCTGGATTGAAAAGAAAAACTTTTGGTTGATAAAGATAATCTGGATGAGCAATAATCGAATGTATCACACTAGTTCTCTCTTTTACAGACCAAATCAACAGGTACATGTGCTTGATAGGAAAAGCTGTAATTTTTTTTTCTTTTTTTTCAGAGGACTAGAAGTCAGAAGTCAGGTTAGCAAGAGAATTAACTGGAGGAACATGGTGCAATACAGCAGTTCCTACTGCAATGCACTCTGCAGCTGAGTATCTTAGAGAGAACTGCAGATTCTAACAAATTAAATGATATAGTCATCACCCTCTATTTTATGGAAGGGGAAAGGAGTGAACAGAAAGCTGAAATGGCTTGCCCAGAGGGTACTTAGTCAATGCATAGCAGAGAAGGGGAGAGAAATCCAATCTGATTATGAATCCAGCATTGCAGCCACCAGATCATCCTTCTCATCCTGACACAAATGCTGTTTAACACGCAAACTCCTTTGTGCAAAGGGACATTAACCGATAACAATCTTGCCCAACAAGGGAAAATAGCAAAGTTTTCCCCCATGCAGAGTTGTAAACCTGAGAAAATAACATTTAGTCAGAAAATGCTTTTTAGAAATGATGTTGTACAGGATGACAATATCTTAGACTCTGCATCTGAATGAAGGCCACAGATTCTAACATTCAGATTCAGTTATGATAGTGATAAAGTCCAACTGGCATATAGTGGACGTGGTGTTTTCTTTGGGCAAGGAGATATTAAGCCCAGAAAACTGTCTAGTTTGAGAAAAATATTATTTTGTGTTTGTTATGGGTTACCAACAGAACAAAATTGAGACACGATCTGAAATAAGATAGTAGTTTTGGGGCTGTGTCTGATATCAAGGATGTGTTCTATTGAAAAGTCTTTTTATGGAGGAAAAATGAACCCTCCTAAACTTCATGAATCCCATCTCCATTGTGTCATCTCACTGAGCAAAATGCTGGCTTTCCAAAGGGATAGGATCTGCAGCTGAAATTTTCAACTCCCAGAGCATGCCTGGCCACCCAGTAGTGGCAAATCCCCAGGGTGCATCTCCAGGGGCTCTTCCTTCCTTGGACAGCATTAATGTTCATGTTTTGGTTAATGTCACAGCTGGAGAGTTTCACTATTGCTCTGAGAATCATTAACCACCTTGTTGTGATTTTTAGCTCTCGTTCCCAGGAGGCCACACTGTATTGAACAGCTGCTCCTGGCTCCCGCACCCCTCAGGAGGGCCATATTCCAATTTTTGGTAGGGCCGTAACTGCATTTTGTTTCTGCAGAGGGCTTTCTGCTCGACCAAAAAAGGGAAGGAGAATGGAGCAAATGCCAACCCCTTTCACTCCATTTCCTTGGGGGGAGGTGTGGGGGGGGTTCATTCTCCTCCACACAGCTAAGGAGAGAGTCTGGCCAAAATCTAACATCACTCCTGTCTTTGTTGCATAAGTGACTTTCCAATATCCTAAAGCTCTGCAGGGCAGTCAGCCATAACCCAGCGACACTCCCCGAAACGGTGCACTCAAGCAGTTCGTCACCATGGAAGGTACCTTTTTGTGCAGCTTTTATGAAACTCTGGTGAATCTGCACTTGCTATTTGTAGGGTAATATTTAGTTAAGAAAAAAATAAACACCGACACAAATGGGAGGTTGGTACTGACTGACATACCAAACGATGTCCAGTGGATCCTTCTGCTAAACTTCCACTGAAAGGCTAGGAACTTCACTTTGTCTTACTCTCTATGTGGCCAGCCACTTCCACTGGCTCTAGTATATATGCGGTTTCTTTCTTAGAAAGCATTCCCTACAATCTACTTTTCTGTAAAATTTGTCCCTAAATTAAATTATATGCTTCTTTACAACTCAGTTCACTATTATTCAAAACCCTTGTTTCTCACCAAAAGGAAGATGCATGCTTGAATATGTACAGAGCTATATGTTTAGATATCAGCGTAGCTAATTAGCAAACGGTAATTATTTTCCTAATCTTTTGTTTAAATACCATTAACTAGCTGCTCTTGAGAAACCTCGATTCCCAATTAATGTGGCAGCTGTCTGCTGAACACTCAGCCACAGTGACCAGCCGGAGCCGATACCGATCGGTGGTGTTCTGCTAACTTCCGTGGACAAATGCCAAGTGTGATGCCAGCTGAGAATCAGGCCAAACATGCATTTAGCTTGTTTACATGATCACGGTATCACAAAATGTAAGTATTAAGATTACTGCTGAAATGATGTTGGGATTTTTTTTCGTTTAGACACCACACGCTGCCAGTAAACTGAGTCACAACTGTGATGACACATATACATTGACCTAGTTTCGTTTTTCCCAGTTCTGAAGACCAGGAAATAGTAAGGCATTGCTGACTATATACACTGATAACTATGACTAAACATTAACCTTTTAGATTCCACTGCTGAATCTTATTGATAGGACTTAAAAGATGGTATCTCCTGTCAGAAAGCGTCAAAACTTCCTGATAGCACAAGTGTTGGGCTTAGGTCAGAAAGAAGTGGAGGGGAGGGAATGAATCAACTTCTTGGTTCAACAAAAATTTGCTGATCAGTTCTAGAAGTCCTAATTCTAAAAGATCACATTCACAATCTTACCAGACTGTCTCATACTAAAACCCAGTCTAATATCTAAGCAAGCTGGAGCGTCTTGCTTAGTTTGCAATTGTGTACTTTCACGTAGCAGAAGGAAATGCAAAACTCTAAGAACTACCAGATTTTAAAAATGCCCCATGGAACCTGTGCAAATCTCCTGAATAGCATATAAAGATTTAGAAGTTTTCAGCCTCACATGTTCTGAATAGCCAATACCTCTTTGCACATCGAGCAGCGGTTGCATATAGCATTTAAATAATAAGCTTGAAAAGCACACAAAGGGATTTGCTCTTTCGATTAGATTGATTTTTGTTTGTGGATGTTATTTGGACTCCCTTCACTGTGGAACAAGTCCCCTACAGTTGCCATTAAAGCATTGAAAGCTTCCCTTTTGTTTTTAAATGTCAGTTTGAGCATAGCTTCATTAAATCATTTCACAATTAACTCCCTGAACATCCAGACTTTTTTAAAGCATCAAACCCAGCTGAATCGCATTTGTTTCCCAGCAGAGTGAGTCCAAAGTGGTATCCCCAAGTGTGTATCCAGGAATTTGTATATTTGACTTGTGGCTACACAAAATACATATGGGAGCCGTGTGGGTGGTGGAGAGAGGATGAAAGCTTTCTCCCTGGGCCTAAGAAATACCATAGCTTCTTGCCCAAAATGCAGGGCTCGGGAACCAAGTAATACGGGAAAGACGTCTGGGTTAATCTAAGAAGACTTATTCCCAAAAGAACTATAAACGAAGAGAACTCAAAGGAGTTGTTAGTTTAGCCCAGTATGTGTAAGCAGCGATGCTTTCTGTGAGGCTTTCTGTCTGATGTCCATGCAGAATCTATCCTCAAAAGCCTGTCTTGAGATACCACATTGCCTCCTCACGACAGCAGAGAAGATCCCAAAGGTCCCAGGTCTGTGTCATAACTTAGCTACTGGCTTTGATTTCTCTTGTATGTAGCTATGTGAAATGCCAACAAAACTGGAAATAAAACTGTAACCTTCGGCTAACTCTCATTAATATAAAACACGCTAAGAATTTTGTCAATCCTATACAGATCAGAGCTCTCCTATGTCCTCAGCACTAGTCCGGTCCTCATCTCTGACCAGGAGATACACGATGAAGCAGCACATTGTGCACTGCTGGTAGCCCTTGGTTCCCGCTGCATCTATACTTACTTGGAGAAGTGGGAGAGGTGGCCCCTCCTTCTGTTGATGTAGTTGGAGGTTTTGTGTCTGGCACTGGCAGAGGCACAGGCCTAGCCATTGGTGGCGGAGGTGGTGGTGGCAACATTGGGGTAGGAAGGAATGGATTGTGCACCTTGCCTTGGCTGCTACCATTGGGCTGCCAAAAAACAAGCAAACAGACAAAAATTATACTAAAAACCAGCTATTAGGAACCTCCGGTAATAACAGTCCAGTTTCAAACTATGTGCACTATATTTACAGTTACTTAAAAAAAGAGGTGGCAAAGAAAGTGCTGTGTCTAATTCTCCATTGGTTTCAAGGAATTTTGTTTCAAGCCCTGTGAATCTTGTGAAACTAAGGAAATTCTCATTTTTAAACATTTATCCTACTGCAACTGGTCTGGGTTGCTCTGGATTAAATTCTACCATTCTTTACATTTCCTGCAGCCACTAACTCATGCTCAGTGAGGGTTTAAGCCGTATTTTCTATCCCTTGCATGTCCCAGATTCGTGACTCCGCTATACCCTTAGGATATCAGTGCCTAGGACTTGAGTGTAAATTTCTTAAAGATACTGCTCATTAAAAGGAAAAATAAGCATTTCTGGTGGTCTTAAAAGTCATGCTGATATCTTATTACAGGAAAAATGAATGAGTATATATTAAAGTAACTGCACTCCCACATCCCTTTTCAGTTAGCAATGGTGTAGCTCGGTTTAGTTGCCATTACAATTCTGTGGAGAAACAGCTGAACTTAGAGCTGCTTCATTTTGCACATTAGGAAAAATCCCTGCACATGTTTAGTCTGGGATGTGGTCAGTCACAGGTGGAATAGGCCTAGCTACACAGGCGTTGTCTTTCAATTAATCACCAGAAAAACCTGTCCATATGTAAAGGCATTTTCAACTATCACAAATTCAAGAAGCAGGCTTAAAAAACAATGCCCCCCCCCACCTTCCAGCTTGTTAAGTTTACATTTTAATACAGCCTGGACACTTGAAAACCATACAGAGAGATGCCAAATGCCATCATAAAGAGAAAATAGGATAGCCTGTGAATCAGGTGTTCCATTTTAGTGACAAAAATGATGAGATCACTTTCGACAGCACTCTACAAATTGATCTCACTGCAGTTCTTCTGGCACTGAGCATTCGCTTTTCCATTGATGATAAAAGCTCAGCTTTAAATAGAGATCCATATTCTAAGTACTGCTAAAGAAAATAATATTTTAATTCCTGTTAGAGTTTCCATTAGCCTGAATTACTGGGGACAAAATACTCATACTGGCAAACACTTGGGACCTTATTTTCATTTCACCTGCTTTGGCACTGACAAAAAGCCTTAAAGTCATGTAGGTGCAAATCACACTTGTGCTAGAGCAAAAATGGTTTAGGGCATAAATAAGACTCAAATTCATCTGCATTTAACTTAACAGCACTCCCACCGACTTCAAAGACTGCAGTTACTAGTGTTTGCAGTAAGAAGCAATCCTTCAGGGATATTTATTTTTCCAACATCCAGTACCATTAATAAACTAATATATTAGTGACATCTCTCAAACACTATCTTGTCTCACAATTAGGTCCCTTTCTTGCCAAGAAGACCCCTGCTGTATGTTCATTGTGAGTGTGCTAACAGTTCATAATGCTGAATGGTTTGGGATAAATTAAGCAAATGAATACTCAAGGAAAAAGAAAAGCACTATATTGATTTGTTGTCTAGACATAAATGTATCTGCTAACATATTGCAGACATTATTCAAAGCCAGTACTGGCTGGAATAAGTAGAGCCAGTTTTTCTGCGAGGGAAAGGAAAGCACTGAGGACAATATAGCTTATTAAATAAGCGTAATAAATTAGATGCTAATAATTAAACTAATTCTCATTAACACTTTCAATCGTATGTATGTCAGGAAAGAAACAGTAATTTTGCCAGTTATTACTTCATTGGCTGGAAAAAGTTACAGGCATTACATTTCATGAAATATTCAGAGCATTATTTTAGATATGATTTACATAAAATTTATAAATTCTGTATTTGACCGGAATGCTGTTTCAATAATAGCAAGATGATTCACTTTATTTGATTAAAAAAATGAAAATGGTTATTTGAAGCTTTGGAACTCTGCTTAATTTTTCATAGAGATAAGGGGAAAAGATAACTGCTTACAGAAATAACAAACCATAATAAACTGTACTTTTAACATCTTGAGTTCAAGTACTGGTCAACTTGATCTAAAGTGCTATAAGGCAGTATTTTTTTTTTTAATGAACTTAGCTGATCTGAAACATCTGTTTCTCACCCTCCCTTTTCCTGCTCCTTCCCCCCCGCTCTCCCCTGAACTTCAAAAATAATTAATAAAAATTATTCTGCCTTCATATTTTGTTAACCCTCGTTCTACTAGGGTTACAATGCATGCAGCAAAGTCATTTGTGGAGGGACCCAAAAGGTCACAGTATCACTGCCTTCTCTGACAGTTTAAGCTGATTTCACCACAATGTAGTTGAGTGGTTTTTTGGGGAGGTTCTTGTTGTTTTTTTAAATATTTTTGCAAAAGTAGCATTTTTTTTTTCTTCCAACCACTATTCAAGGTGTGTTCCTGTGAGCAACATGCTGTTAAAATAATCCCATAAGCCCATGGTTAATTTTACATAGGACAAACACTTCTGAAGAAATAAAAACAGCTTCCTTACATTTAGGAACCCCACCTGTCCAGCCTGCTGACCAGCGTCGGGGCAGACAAGTTGGACAAACTCTTTCAGAGACTCCTGAGGATGATAGCGGATTGCTGGGTGTGAGAAGTATGGCCCAGGCTGTTGAATAATGGGTGATGTTGGAAAATGAAGAGTCGATGGTGTTGCATGTGGACTTGCTATAGGAAAGAAAACAAAGAAGTTATATAGAGTTTGCCTTTGGAAAAGAAAACAGTTTAAATCTACTGTAGTTTTAGTCTTTTTTTTAAATGTACAGTATTGTTTATACATCTGATCTTCACAATTAATATATTGGACCACATTGTGTCCTACACTCACTTCATCTAAATCATGAAAGCAAATGGAGCTAGACATTTTAAAGGATTTTCTCTGTTTTCAGTGGACATGTATAAAGGAATCAGCAGTCCTTTGTGAAGCAAAAACTATTCATCACCTTAAGAGCAGCCCTGATCAATCAGGCAATAAAAAATGTATTTGGGAAATTAGGGTTGATTTAATTGACATCTCGTGTAGCTTGGATTTGCACATATGAATCCATTTTATATTGTACTATAAATGGCTGGTAATTTAAAGATGCACTAACACTTCTTGTTGTTGGCTTTTTTCTACCTCGGTTTAGGAACATTTATTTTAAGTAATCTGTTTTCATCTAATGAACATGCACAAAGTGGCAAGATCGTTTTGAAAATTACAGTTCCATCTCTCCTGAATAATGTTAGGCTCAAATCTTCAACAAGCCTCCTGCTTGCATTCACGGATGGTGTTTAATTTGGTGAATTTATAGGCCAACGAGCCGGCTGTGAAAAAGATAGCTGGAAATGTACTGGAGTGAAGGTGTAAAGGTGTAATGCACACAAGCTCATTGGCAATGACAAATTTTACCTCAGTCGATTCCAGCAGTACTATAAGAGCAGCTGAAGACAGACTTACGCTCTCCTACCTTCCGTGACACCTTTGCCATTCAAGATAGATTGGGTTGGACCCTTGTTAGCTCACAGTACTTTCCACTGTTAGTTGTCACCGTGAGGTAGCAACTGCTGCCATTCACAGTGCTATGTATTCTCCCTCTCCCCTCTAAAATGAGAATTTGCTTTTTCTTTACAATGGCCAATTGATCTGGCTGAGCACAAGCTCATCGGTAAATCATCGCTTATTTCTCACCAAACAGCGATCATTGTATCCCTGTTGCTCCCTTGCATGCTATCCTAGTAGTCTTTCAGGGGTGCCCACGTGCATTTACTGTACTCGTACACCACACACACCTGATTAGATAAAGGCAAAGCAAGGCATGTAATATCCTACAGAAACTCTTTTGTTGGCTTTGAAGTAAGTTACATATACAAGTGGAAAACAAAAGCCTTTGGCACTTCTGGAAAAACTGGAGAGATGCGGGAAAGTTAACCAAAATCAAACATAAACAAGCAAACACTCATTTCACAATGAATGTTATGAAAAAGCCTCAGATAAATAAAAACTGAAATCTTGGTCTTGCTCATCACCAGTTTAATAACATGACACTTTACTATAATTTTGTTCTAAGCATTATTAAACCATTAGCAAAATCAGAGCCTGAAGATGTGGATAAAACACGTCCTCAGAGACAGCAGCAAGGAATCCTACTGCATTATCCTATAAACATTCATTAAGGGTTGGCTGGGCTGCACTTCTATGTACTTCTTTATCCCCAACTGCACAGGAATGATTGCCTTGACACCAGTACCAAAAAGAGCTGCTCTCATGCCTGGGATGCTGATATGGGATGAATGCAAAGCTCTCATCCCTGCTGTGGAAAGCCCCCCTGTAACGCTCTTAGCCCCGTGAGCCTTCCCAGCCTGCTCCCCTGAAGACTGTTTAAAACAGAAAGAGAAACAGAGAAACGAGCGGTGTGAGCCGCGTCTCGTGCAACAGGAAAATGCCGCGGAGAGAAAGTGTAAAGATGAGGAACCGAAAGTAAGCACACAGCCTCCAGCTGGCTGACCACAGAAGATGTGCGCCCAGTGAAACTCGCTGATAGCATGGGCCGTACCTGTCCTGCAACAGCTAGGTTCTGCAGCGTGCGGGCTGGAAACATCTTCCCACAGTGCTGCACTCGGGAGAAGGCAACGTGAAGAAGTACATCCCGTGCTCCTCGCTAGGGAGATGTTCAGAGCTGCTCCATGGCCAAGGCAAACACCTGTGTGCCCAGCCTGCTCAGCCTGTCTGCACATCAGTGCTTATCTCTATCTCATTTTTTTTTTACAAACACAATGAACTACTTCTTACTCACTTTAAGACAAACATGTTTTGTTAAGAGTTTGCACCTTAAATTATAGTTTAATAACTCTTCAGAAAAAGAATCCAAATTCTCAAAGGAAGAAATGAAGGTTATTTTCCTGTCCTGAAGCCCCAGAGATGCTGTAACTTTGAATTTTTCTGTTACGGGTAAAAACAGCGTGGGATTCACCTTATTAAATATAGGTACCTACCATGGGGCTAATCTGAGCTAATTATCTTAGGATCAATGGAGAACTAAGCAGACGTAATGGAGTCTAGGGGGCCGTTCTTCTCAGCCAGAGGTAGACCACTGCCTTTGGTTAGATGAGCCCATCCTGCCTGGCTCTCCAGTAGTATGGGAGCCCACTGGTGCTGCCTAGGAGGTAGGTATCTCCCGGCCAAGCACTTCTCTTCAATAAGATGGTTTCCACCCAAAGTGCCAGCCTCTGATCTCACTCACACCACCCCCTGAGGTGTAACTGCTTTAATGACACTTATGTCATAACCACTTTACAGATATGAATGCATCATCACCTTCTCCCAGAAGCAACTGTAATTTTAGAGCTTGTCAAAATATTTTGCCACGAATACTTATTCAACAGAAGTTGGTGGTAAGTATTTTGATGACTACAACAAAATTTTCATTAGTGTAAATTTCTGCTCTTGTTTGATACAAAACAAAATTTTCTTCTCTTCCCTCATATCTCCTTTCATATTTCCCCTTTTCTTCTATGCCAAAGGAAAGATGAAGGATGAAGATAGAAGTGAGAAGGGAAAGTTTCTGTGGAAAATATCTAATGAAGTAAAAAATATATCAGGATTTTTTAATCATTTTTTAAAAAGAAAAATCATTTTAGCACCATGTCTGTCAGTACGACATAAAATTGTTAAGTAACTGCCCTGGACTTTGTATACATCTGGGAACAAACTTATTCCCTTACTTTTGTTGGGTGAAAAGGAGATAGAAGTACTATTTTCTATCAAACAAGAAGGAATAAAAAATTGTACCCAGGGAACATGCGGAAATTCAAAACTAGGCCTGAGACCACTCTGTAACTTTTCCAAGGTATGGTTCTGCACGAGAATTTAGAAAGCAGAAGTCTTTGTAGGCCCTTAAGTACTGAGTATTTGGTGCCTTTGACCTGTTCAGCATGTCAGGGAGGAAACCAGAGTGGAAAGCATTTTTCAGTGATTTTCCCGAAGACAGAGAGAAGCAAAATGAATGCAGAAATATTAACAATAATTCAGGAAGGTGAAGTGCCGCAAGAAGGAGAAAGTGGTTCCTCTTCTGAGTCTTGGCCAACTCCTCAGCGCAGCCTCAGAGGGCTTCCTGACGATCATAGGAAAGACTAGGGGAAGGAAACGACTGAATAGGCATCAGCCTGTGCCATATAATGACATCGAGGGTTCATTTTCTCAGCGTAGATGGATTGATGTAAGAAGTGACTAGTGGAACAAGGGTCTCCAACAGGTTCATTTTTGAGGTCTCTGACTGGGAAATACCAAGTTTCTCAAGTGGCCATAGGAAGGGATGCTTGGTAAGAGGAAGAATGTACTACCATTAAATTCATCGACTCTGCAAGTGGGCCTGCCTTATACTAGAGAAAGGGAATTAAAAGCTCAAGTCTAAGAACTGCTGGTCTATATATACACCATTACTCTGATAGCGGGGCTGTTGTCACTAACTTCAGCGTGTGTAAAAACAGCCTTTCAAACAAGTTCTGGGTGCATAACACAACTATGTTTCCAAATGCATGGATCCTCACAAATATTTTTAATCAATTAAACGATGTGAGGTAGCGGAGACTTCACATTCAGGTTGCTATTTCCCCTGCTCCTCTGAAAGTGTTCCCCAAAAGTCCACATTTTCCTCTTGTATCCTTGTCTCCATTATACCATCAGACTCATCATAAGTCATTTCCATATGTTTTTTTTTTTTTTTTTTTTTTTTTCAGCCCTTCTGTATTTGCCAGGCATTTAGTGTTGCAATCTTAATTTAATTGCCATGGCTCACACAACCTCATCAGAGATTTCATGAAAGCATTATGACTGTGGCTATTGGCATCAGCTTTTATCTAATTCTGTGAGAGGATCCCAAGAAATGAGAAAGCAGAAAACCAAAACTTGATCTGCTTTCAGGTAGGGCTTGCTCAGTCTGAGTGTTAAAGAAACACCCCTACAGCCTGAAACATCAGGGGTTCATCTAAATGATGGCAATTAATCAGTGGTAAATTTGAAATTCCTTTATCTTATGCTTACTTTTCAGAAGAGAAGTTTGAAATTTACTAATGTGATCCCCAAGAAGTAAAGGACTACATGGAAAGTCTCAAAAATTCCTCATTTCCTGGGAACATTTTACCTGTCTACCTAACATTTCTGAGAAATCTACCCAAACATGACTGGTTCAGCTGACAGACCCACTTCTTAACTACAGCATCATCTCTTTGCTGAAGTGTATTCACTTCTAAAATGGGCAAGGGATCATAGTCAAGACACTTTAGTCACAAATACAGGAATGTGTAATAAAAACTATGAAGTCTCTGCTTCTGAAAATCATGCCTAGAGTGATGCAAGTTTTGCTGCACATAGGAAGGGGCTACAGCTACTTTATGTGTTTCTGATGGGATATTACAAGTCTCAATCAGCGACTGTAAATTCTTTGAGATCTTCAAATGGAAGATAAAATAGGTCTTTGTCCATTATTTATTTACTTATTGACTTATTATTTATGTATCGCTAAGCAGCTCCATGCTGCCAAACCGTATTTCTCATGGCGTCTTTCAGCCTGTGACATTTATATTTTATTATTGACCTCACTAAATGACATAAAATACAAGTTCTACTGCCTATGAAAATATGCCTATTCTGAATCACAAGTTCAATTCTACTTGCTGTAGGTATGGAGGAGTTGGACTACCGGGTGTTATTAAATCTGTTATTGGAGGGGGAGGGCAAGCGGCAGGAATTACCCTTCCATCTCAAGGCGAGCATAAATATTTCAGAGCACACATGACTCTAATTCCATTGAAGCTCATCTGAAACATCCCAGACTTTTTATTGGAAATGAGATGATAATGTATGGTGGCCTCCAACAGATATACCAGTATTTTAAAACTACTGCTATTGGGCCAAGCAATTATGCGGTACAGCTGTTGCATGCTATACTGGATTTTTGGGTGCTTTATGAGTCTGTGGTGCTGTGCAGCATACAAGTAAGAGGATTTTTCAGAAAGCTGAATTCTAACGTTTGATTATGAAGGTCGGTCTTGTCTTTCCCCTTCTTGTAGTAGCCAATAACAAACTAACTAACTAATAAATTAAGTCACATTCATTGATTACGTTAGTTCTTCACGTGTGTAAGGCAAAAGAATAAGAGACAAAGTTATATATTGTATTCAAGTGAATGATCAGGTAATAAAGAATCAGCTGATTTTACACAGCTCACAGTTTTCTTCTGATATACAGTACTCAGGCCCTTCCCCTGGAACAAAAGAGCAGTTCTAGTAAAGGCACGAGAGATCCTTTCTCCCTGGGAGCACTCACTGATGTGGTAAAGGGACTTTGTGGTCACACCTGCGGTGCTCAGATTTCCCCACCAGCCCAACATATGGGAGAGAGGTATCGATCCATCCACCTTCCAGCTCCTCTTCCAAAAAGCCTTGCCAGCCCCTTCAAGCCCAGATGATTGGATGCAATTTCTTTCTTCATAAAGTTGTTTGAAGTCTTTAAAAAGGTCATTTTGTGATGCTCTTTTCTCACTCAGGAAAAGACCCTGCACTCCTCACCTGTCCAAGGAATTCGTGGTCTGGGGAAGCAAAACCACTGCTCCTTCCCAGGCACAAGGGCTAGTGCATCAGATCAGACTGACAGTGGATTGGCTTCGCTAGGGCACAATGCTCAGATACCTCCTGCATAAAGTGATAATTAAGTTTACTAATAGCTCATTAAACATTGATCAATCTTCCTAGAAATAGTAACATTATAATCATAATGAAACAGGATCATTTTTATCAGGTTGTTTTTGAGTCCATTATAATTGGCTTCATTACAATTAAGAAAGTATTTTTTTAAAAGTCATTTCCCTGGAAATGTTATAGAACAGTTTGTTCTGCTAGATATTTCTACTTCAGGCTTCTAGGTTGCTTTAACTCCCTGCATGCTGTAAGCTTTCTCCTAGCATTTAAGTGATGCGAGTGCCAGTTCAAATTATGCAAGATGTATCCCACCCTTTGTACCCCAAAGGTACTTATTCTCAAAATTGACCATATTAGAGTACTAATTGGCTAAGCCACCATGCTGGCTGATGTGAAATGCTTTCAAACACCATGAAACAGCTGTGTTTATCGGAAATATGAAGAGTGACTTTTTAATAAGGAGATCTGGCAATAATCCAAATTTGTTGAAAGGAACTTACACTTCTGTGTATAATACAATACAAGAGGTAAAGAATAGCAGCCTAAAACAATAGCTTTAAGCCCAGAGATTTTTGTGATGAAAGCAGTTACCCAAACAAGTAAAAAATAATTAAGAAACTCGGGCTGGGATTTGCAGAGGTCCTGGGAGAATTCATTAACTGCTTTTCAATTTCAATGGGAGCTGTGTCCCCGTAACTCTTTCAAAGGTTTCTGAAAGTCCCCATTTTTCTTACTGCCCATTAGGAATAGACTTTAGGGTGATAAATGTAGAGCAATCTTGTATTCAGCGTAGCAAGGACTTGCCTCTACTTACACACTGAGCTGCTGAGGGTAAGAGTGACCAGTCTAGGACCAGACCTTCGAAGGGAATTCAGATCAGTGGAAAACTTATGTATAGCTTAAGTCCTGTAATGACGCAAAGTGGCCGTTTAGTAACATGTCTATCAGGACAATGGGTAAGCTAAATTCAAACCGATCCTGTCTTGAATGCCCGTATTTGCAGTGACAACACTCAGAAATCATGAGGAGAGAGAATGAAAATAGGCCTTACCCTCTGAGCATGGGTAAGACTGAGGTATCTATCACTGACACTTACTTCCACGATGTGTCTGCAGACATAGCTGAAATATTCAAAATATAATTAGCTGACCAATGCAAGAGAGATTCAAATACCCTAAATGTGATGGATGGAGGATCTGTTCCTGCCCATGGACATCAAGAAGAGGGACTGAATTGCAGAATGTTCATCTCTCAGCTCCTGAAGTCAAGTGCAGGTGGGCGGCTAAGCACTGCTGAAAAAACAGATCCATGGTAACTCCAAGTTAGGGCTGGCTGTCAGCCCCTTTTTGTTGCTCTGAAGACCAGAATGGTGTAAGGGACCTGGGCCCGTTGTTCAGGAAATACTCTCTCTGTAAGAGATTTTGCAGTAGCAAGTGGGAGGCAGAAGGACATTTTGCCCACGGAGTTCCTAGCAAAAGGAAAATATGCTTAAAGCTGTGTTTGGGCTTATTGTGAGTATTACTCTGGATTGTGAGTATTACAAGCTGCTTTCGAAAACCTGTAGAGCTGAACTGAGTGCTGGTTTCAGATTCTGGCATAGGCAGAGGGCCAGGTAACTTTGCTATTTTCAGCAGATTCTTTTAAAACATGTTAAAATTCTTCTACGTTTCGGCAATCACAGTACTGAAGAACTGATCATAGGTATAGGAATAAAAATCATACCTATAGGAAGCATTCCTCTCTTCCAATATGGAAGGTTGAGGTGAAAAAAAAAAATAATTTAACCTATTTGTTGAATTCCTTTTTCACATCAAATTCTGGCAACTTTTGCATATTATTATTGTTTTTAATACACATGATGTATTCACATATATATGATAAAAACTACTGCTAGGAGAATGTATCACATCTCTCTTATAATGAAATGCAGTTGATAAGTTTACAATAGAAATGTAAATTCTCTTAAAAACCACAACCTTTATGTGTGTGATGATATAATTCTGCTTTGATACTAAAAAGGGCATGGTAATGGAATCTGTGACTTTGGAGTGATATATTGCTGTTAAGTTAATAGGACTCCACATTCCCATTTCTAATATCAGTGTTTTTTTCCTCTTTCATTCTGTAGATGGTAAGCTGATACTACATAAACATTGTTAAAGCTATAGTTCCACGCTACAGTAATTCACTTAACTTTAACATGATTTATGGTTCTGTCAATAGAGGAGGTTGAAAATCCAGAGCTCTCATGCTTAAACATGGGTTCCATATTTAAAGCAATAATGTGCTTTTTGTGTGTGTCTGAAGCTAAAAGAATTTAGCATAAAGCAGAGATAAAAATATTATAGTTCACTGCACTGTTTAAAGCATATAGTTTAACTTCACAGATAACATCAAAGAGAGCAAAGAAACTGAACGCTGAATCAGTAAAAGCATGGGTAAAATACTTTGGTCCCGCAGCACTTTATTTTTATATTATTTTTTAGGGATGCATGAAATCCTATTAGTATTTTTAACACTCCCCTTTCCTCATTCTTTTGCTCAGTTAGATCAGCTCCTTTTGTCAGGATGAGTTTAAATCTGGGTCCACTGTGTTAATCACCCCCCATTCTTCTTTCTGGCACTTACCCTCCAGGCATTTTGCCTCTTTAGGAGATTAAGCGACCAAGTCATCTTGTTGCTCTAACATGTCCTCACTGGAGCAACATATTAACACAATTCCTCTGCAAAAGAGCCCTCTTTAGAAGTTTGCTGCAGGGATGACAAATTAACCCAGCATGGTGTCCCACACATCTATCTCAGTACAAATTATTAGTGTAATAGAGCTTTTAGTTATGCATTTATCTAGTAATTATTGAACGGTTATACAAAACGAAGCTGAGCAATCATGGCCCTTTATGAGGCAATCTCAGTGGGTGGCCTTACAGTTAATTTAGGATAGGACTGTCTAAGCAGTTCACTCACACACAAATTAGCTGAACAGCCTGCTCCTTTAAATATTTCCTATGTCACAGGCTAACTCTTTACAATACAACAAAGGTAGAGGTTTAATTACACGGTTCCTGACTTTTGTTTAGCTGAAGCTTTAACCATTTGCAAGCCTTCCTCTCTGTCCTCCCCTGCGTAGGATATGGGAGTAGATGGAAGTTTGGGTAGGGCATCTGGTAATTACTAACCCTGACCTTGAGGCCATCTGTTAGGAAGCTGTTGTTCTTTAAGATTCATATTATTTCAAAGCGAATGAGAGGAAAAAATCAAAATCTTCACCTACACTAAAAGCAGGTGAGCCCTCCCTGAGCCCTGACACTGTAAATCGGAGTGTTGCTTTGCACTGTGGCTGGGTTGCCTCATCTGTTGGTCAGTGTGATGCTATTTTGGTTTCTACCCAACTGGTGTATGCATTCCTACCTTTTGGTGTTGCTCTCCCTCTCTTGGCTGTCTTATATTAACATTAACATCCCTTGATCTGAGGTGTCTGTGTCAGAATGAACTTCAACCACTCTGTTTTTGTCAAAATTCAAAGGGAAGTAGGAGGTTATGTACATTATGTGGTTTGACAGCTGACAGCTTCAAGGCGCAACCATGGATAGCTGAACAGAATAGTATGTTACAAAACATCCTTTCACACTGACTAGCTCTGGAATTAGCAGGAATTATTCACCTGAAGTTGCCCGACAGGACAGCTAACAGACACTGATGTTTTGGTGACTCTAGGAGAATTTTGAAGGGCGCAATGTCTTCCCAGATATGTGGCATCAAGTTTTTGCCACTTAGGCACTAACAGAGAGAACCATCCTGTCCAATTTCCCTGGTAGGCCTCATCTTGATAAAAATCTCAACAGCAATGCTTATTATGGAGGAAATTAATATAATGGGAACTAGTCTACTAGTTGACTTTCATCCCTTCTCTTTCTGCTCATACTCTCAGTTCCTCGGGTTCTTCACTTTGTGCTTTATTTTCTGTGCTTTGTAATAGTGTTTCTCCTTCATTTATCTTCCTAACATACCACCTCATTCTTTTTTTTTTTTCTTTCCTTGTCTTTTCTTCCTAGCTTTTTGGCTTGCAGGATCTATGTTGTCATATTCTGTGGAAATGCATGAATGCTCTGCAGCACAGGCTGCTGTATATCCTGGGTTTACAAGATCGTGGTCAATTTAACATTTCAGCCAGCTCCAGATATAAAGTCACTAGAGTGTAAGTAGCAATACATGGAAACCTAAAACCACTTACGTAAATACTGCTGTCACCCATAGTATTTAAATCCTTCACTGTCTGGTAAAGAGTTCAGGCAAGCTAATGTCTGGGAAACTTTGTAAGATGCCAGCAATATATGATGGCTTTGCAATACTAGAATACTGTGGTGAGAAACTGACCACCAAGTAATCTGTCTTGAAGGTATCAAAAGTATGCTGTGTAGGAGACAGAGATCTAACTGCTTGGATTTTCAAGGGTTTGAAAAACAGTCTAAAACTGATAGTAGTGCTAAAGCCACCCTATAGGTGATCAATTTACCATCTGCCAGGCACTGAATCCTAACCACACTGGTCCAGAGAAGACATATGGTGCATTCATAGAGTCATGCCCAAAAAACTGCCATCATCAAGTGAGGCTCCATGAATCACTTTGCTAGCTTATCACCAAAGAAACTTGGATCTTACCACCATCTGTTGGAACTACTGAGGAGTCACTGAAGCATTGGCATCCATGTGCCAGCACTCACTGCACATCTGGTCCTTTGGTCAGCCAGCTCAGATCCTCTCTGCTGGCTACTGCCCAGCTGGGTTGGGTACTGGCAGCGGCACCAACGCAGATAGGAAACTAGTGCACAGCCCTCCACAACATAGTACAGCACAGACAATTGCATGAGAACAGAGGTTTTCCAACTGGTTTGTTGAATGGAGCACCTTAAAGAAATCCTCTTAAGGATCTACTCCTTCTCCAAGCAAGTTTTGTTCCCAAAGTGACTCATTGTGGGTATCATTGGGAAAAGCACTCCGTATCATGGGATTTCCCCAGTTTAAGACATGTACTGTGTTCTAAGGAATGTTTGGAAGTGTGGGAAAGATTCAGGAATATTCTTCAGAAGTTATAAATCACTGGTTGTCAATGACAACACCTGCCATGAATAGTCTACAGCTTCTTCTCTGCTATTTTGATCATGCTTTACAAACGCATCCCATATACACATCCAAGTGATAAACTTGCACATACGGACATCAGAAAGAGATTGAACCTTCTTGTAATCATTCAGTTGACTGAGGAGCTTACTCTGATGGTGACCTACTTATTCATGACTTTTCTTTCTCCAAAATGCAGAGAATCTCTGCAGAATGAGGATCAAATCCAGCTTTTACCTTTCTGAAGACCATTCAGAACGACCTGCCATCAACCATTTACATAATGCATGTGTATCCAAAGAGAATGCAACACGTGTGTACTACATTATATCCATTGTTTCTGAAAAAAGCTACAAGTTCCAATAACTAAGAGTGTATATGAATTGCTCAAAGGCTGTATCTTCTTATATGATTGCATTATGCTCTTTGCCTCTTTTGATACCTGAAAAGCTTCTCTCTTCTGCTTACTCTCCTAAAGTACACTGAAGGGAATGGGATAAAGAACAAAGCTGGATTTGCAGAAAATAATCTGTCTCAGCATATTACCCTTTGCTAACACAATGAGTGTTGTAGAAGAGAAATAAACACAGCCAATGTGCTGTGGAATAAGAATACCGAAGAGGCATGTCCAGCAAAGAACAAAGAATGAAGTCTGGAACAAAATTTTTCAAGGATGATGACACTTAAAGAATCCATGGATGGATTCAGAGGGATTTTTCCTGAAAGTCTTTAAGACTTTGTTTGTGAACAAGTATAAAAGAGAAGAAGACACTCCTAACAGATGTTGCAGAAGAACAGTTTTTGCTTAACCTATTAGATACCATGATAATTAGAAAATATGTTACTTTTTAAAGCAGACATCTTGTTCCAAATAAACAAAATTTGGGAAAAGGAATCATTATATTTGCTCTTTCAAATTCTGACAGTCTTTGAATGTTCTTCTCACATGGATGATTGGTAACTCCAGGTGCACAGAAAAAGTCTTGTGAAAACAGACTGTAGACGGGATTTAAACAAGATCTCTATAGTGACACATTTCCTGTCTAAATCACAAAAAATCCAAAATAAAGAGGGTCTAAATAGGGGCAGACAAAGGTGTTTAATGGTCTTAAAAATGATATGAGGTAAAACTGCTAAATAAAGAAAGGACCTGTTAACTAATCAATCGACAATTCAAATCTGAAAGGCTGAACTTCTAAAAGAGAGGAATTCAGTGTCAGCTGATGTGCACTGCATATAATGTTAATGGAACATTCATATTATTCCTACTTATATCACCAATTATCAAGGCTCTTAAAAGATGATATATTTGCCAGACAGCTCAGATCCAAAATCCAATGGAAATAAGCACAGAACTTAGATGCCTAAATATATTCTGAGGATCTAGGCATGTCTGTCTCAAGGTAATAAATAATTTTTATGGGATTAACCACAACAAATCAAAATACATTTAGTAGATTTAACAAAGCTCAAATAACCATGAAGTCCAATTCTGACCTCACTTCAACTTAGTGCAGTCCCACTACTTCACACCACATCACCTGGCACCGTGTGAAGAGGCTACTCGTGGTTTATGTTGTCCTCAGTAAAACCACACTTATGCCAAGCAGACATTTCAAAATAATTTCTAGCATGAATTGCTAGTATGTCTTTTTATTCTTCACCATTTGACAATTTTTTAATCATCTTCTTTAAATAAAACGAAATTTCATAGCAGAAACATGTCACAAAGATTCATCCTTATCTTTATATCTTCCAAAGAGGTTTGTAAGATGATTCATTGTTGTAGGTTACTATGCCCAAGTATGTTCCTTTTCAAATGAGAACTGAGTACTGCATTTAGTTGTCTAGGTTAATGCAAGTGCATCTTTCTAACAAAAATTTATAAGCACATCTAGACCCAAAGAACATCTCCATTACTTGGAAAGCCAGTTGGAAGAGTACTGTGAAGAAAACCAGCCAAAGCATTGCAGGAACCAACTTCAAAGGAGTCCAATAACAAGGTGGTTCTTCAGCAGACCAATACCAACAACATGAGCACTAAATGACTCACAGAAACAAAGCAACAGTGTTGAAAGACAGGCATGGTTCAGAAGTGAATGATGAGTCCCTATCTCAAGCAGTTAGACTGAATCTATGTTATGCATTGATACAAGCAGAAGACACTCTATATAATATATTCTGTCCCTTTCCCAACCCTCTTCAAATAAAACCCCAAGCCCCCAGAAACCAGCATTTCCACCTTAGCAACTGCTGAATCGTCATCAGGAGTTTTACCAAACAGCCCAGCCTCGCAAAACCAAACACAGGTCTTGACAACTAAAACCTCCAGGTTATCGAGCTTTTGAAGCACGGCCTCTCACGGGATGTGTCACACGTGGTGATGACTTTCCGTGGAAAAGCGCTGGGGCACTGGGTGCTGGAGCTAACGTTTAAGCTGCCTGGGGGCTCTTGGGTTAAGCCTCACCTCTGGGTCCTGTAATGACAGGTCGATGGTGCTGTGTGAAAGCCGTTCCAAGGGAGGAGGTCTGCGAAGGCGAGGGACTGCTGAAACCAGACTTCTCTGACTTCTTTAATGTAGTTGGCGATGGCATTCCTGGCAAGAATGATTGATAAGTGCAATTTAATAATGCTAGGTCATGGAACGACAGCCTATGCATTGTGAAAGTGGGTGCAGAAGCAGCTAGATAAACTTAAAGGACAAATGAAATTGAATACAACAGCAAGCTGAAAGCTCACTTTTATTTATGGTCTTTTTTTGAGGCAGAAGTGGCCATGGTTTGCTGTGAGCAATGAGCACTAGAAGGCAGCCATATTTTTCTTTCAAATCTGAAATATGGATAAGATGCAGCTTATTATTGCTACTGAAACCTACTCTGCTTTATTTTTAGAAATGTGTAATAGCTGGAGCATTTGGATTTTTACAGGCTTTTTATGAATTCTGTCTTTCACTTACTGGTTCAGTAGATTGTTGAAAATGGATCTTTTAAATGTGCTGCAAGACTCAAGGCACAACTAGAGAATGAAGTTTGCAGAGTCCAAACTCTGCCCTTCCTTACTCTCTTGACTTCAAACGCATTTGAAAGTAATATATTTATGTGGTTCCCTTTTGCTTTCAAAAATTTTTAAAGGGTGAATGGTATTTTTGTCTTTATATTAGAAGCCACAGTGGAATTATTTCAGAGTTGTTATTATGCCCTTGAACTATATCAAAGGCTCCCAATGAAAATCAGAGTTAAGTTGCCATTGGGTGAAACCTCTCCCATGGACAGGCAGAAATGGTGTAATGCTGATATGGCCATTTTGTTATATTCTATGAGAATAACTCTTGTTGATGTCCTATCAAGCCCGTGGTCCTTTCAGCTTCTATGTGGTATCAAAGAAATTACAGGAATGAATTTATAGGCTCTCAAATCAGAGCTTTTATTACGTATGATTTATGCTTAGATAAAAGAATACTGCGGCATATAGATGATGATGTATGTGTGTCTGTATTATTAATGATATTTTCATAGATGTAGAGGCATGTGGATGTTCTGATTATCTGCACATACTCGGAAAATATATAATTTCCGATATACACAGTACATCACACATTTTGCATATCCGTAGGGATATAGCAAAACAAAGTTGCAGAACTGCTGAGGTTTCAGGTGAGAAAGCAAAAACTAAGACAATGTGGAAGTTGAACTTCCACCAGCAGTTATTCAATCTTGTTTCCAACTCTGTATTTTATAGAATTTAATTGTTAAAAATGGAAGAGAAGGGTCTGGACAATATTATCTCTAGACAATATTATTAACTTTATATTTAATAACGCTAGCTTTATAGTCCCTGGGATGTTGATTGCAATAAGCAGGAGTCTTCTTGTACTTTATACACTATACTGCTGGGGTCTTAATGGTTTCAGTGAGGTTTTGCAGTTTATATTTCGGAAAGTTAAATAAAGTAAGAGAGTGGTTAGAGGTACAGTGCTGTAGTTACAGCTTTCTGTCTTGAAATTGTTGGCTACAGGGGTTTGCTGTTGTTATGGTTGTTTCCCCATAGCAAGAAATGCTACATACATAATCTTTTACAAGTAATAGTTTGGAACTGACAGAATATTGCTTAAGAAAAATGTTTGTTTGTTTTCTGTATTGCTCTGAAAGATTTTGGGGTACAGACAAAAGCATGAGGGTTGAGGTTGGACTAAGGTATTTCAATGAAATGCTCCAACACAGCCTGCTGTGTTTCCGCTCAACAGCTTGCAGCGATGTAATTTTATTACTACTCCTTGTTCCAGTGGCCATACTAGAACAAGGATACTCAGAAGTAAAGGTGCTGTTGCCCCAGATGTCCTTATGATGGAGGAACTGGGGAGGGAAACACCAAATGAGTGTGACCCCCAGCCCTAGGCACGAAATCAAGGGCCAGTGCCACCATTTGTATTCCTGGTGGTGGAGGAGCTACGCTGCTGGCAGCAAGGCCATGGATACATCTCTTCTGAGTTGGGCTGTGGAAGGCTAGGGATGCCTCCAGGGCAGGTTTTAATGTAGCAGGCTCCATCCCTCTGAGTGCGAAATATCACGGACAGAACAAGCTGCCGTTTGTGCGGAGGGATTACCCCAGTACAAGATGCCTGCTGCTAGCTGCTCGAACGGAGACGTCGTGCAGCACTCCTGCGTGGGGGCACGAGCCTGACAGGGAGGACCTGAATGGAGCTCATGGATGTAGGACTTGGGGAAGGGGCAGAGAGACCAGTGGGATGTGGTTTAAAGCTGCAGCGAGTTTGTGGGGTTGTGTCCAAGCACTGAAACTCGAGGCGCTGCGACAAAACTGGTGAATGACCTTGAACTGCGGCAGTGCTGAGCAGTGTCACACTCATACGGGGACGGATTTTATAAAGTTGAGACAGCTGTTGGCATGTGAAAGTAGAGATTTTGACGTAACGCTATGTGTAGAACTGAGTGGAAAGCCAAACTGAAGCACTGATAATTGGTTGCTACATTTATTATATTTGTTTGTTATCGTTCTGATTGCCATCGTTATTACTACTGCTAATTTTTTTTTTAATTTCAGTATATTCTGAAATGTGTTGGTTTGGAACGGTCCAACTCTACCATGTTTTTATTTTGTTTGAGGTTTGTAATGACACATTTTATCGTGAGTGATCATATCCATCAGATCTCAAGAAAAAAATGGCTGCCTCCTAGTTCAGAAGAATATGCAAACAGGAGCTTAATTACATCGCTTAATATTGACCAAGAGAAAGAATGAGATGAGCTTGCCAGCTCATTTCCAAAGCATGTTTTGTCCTTTAAGAGGGGAGGGTATGACAGAAAGTTAGGCAGTGCAAAGCAATTAGCATCATTCACATTTTATGTTGCGCTAGCATGGTGCTCTAGCAGCAAAATTCAAACATTCTTTGAATGGGTTAATAAAAGAAGAAATACAGTCAGCATGCAAGAGAAAGGTTTCCAAGAACAAGCCAAAATATGTCCCATTCTTCTAAATTTATCACAGCCATGTCACATTATCCTTGAGACTGCCAGGAATGTCAATTTTTTTGCAATTTAAAAAAAAAAATATCTCATTTAGCACCATATGTTTGGTTAATGTGCCTGATATATCCTGCGTATTCTTTAGTCCATCCATTCCTAATACTCATTTTTCTTTTTTCCCCCTCGCTAAGCCATATGTTACAATGCTGGTCATTCTATCGAAGTTCCTTTCAGGAGCCGAGAGTGAAAGCAAGGGAACTCGGGTTTAATCACCCAGAAAAATTTACATCCGACTCTACAGCTCTCACTCTTAGGTAAGCAATCTCAACACTTCAGTTAGCATTGTAGGTGCCCGGTGCCTGTGAAAATGAGGCCACCTATGAGATAGCATGTCGTATATGGACAACTGCGAGGCAGGAACTAAATGACTAAATATAGAATTAGGTGTTTAATTTTTGGCACCCATGTTTGAGGCTCTTGGCTAGTTTTAAAGGTCTTCTGTTTCATACCTAATGAGTTTTAACACATTTAGTGGTCCCCAGCCCTCAGCTTCCCCTCCTGTGTTGCTCAGGGATGCAGGAAATTAAAAAGTTAAAGCTGAAGCTACCACGGGCAGAGCCCAGGGAGGATGCTGCTGCCTTGCACGGCTTTCCTCAGCATTGCTCCCATGAGGGAATGAATATCTGGGACCACTGCACTGAGCACCAGATTTCAGCACTTTGTGTGGCAGTGTCAACGCTTAAGGACACCTCAGAGTCCCAGCTCTCCTTTGCTTTCTCCGTGGTGCAGGGCAGCAACAAATTACTCTGTCCCCCAGCCTGTCTCAGCTGTGCTGGCCGGTGAATAGGGAATGGAGCCAAGGATCCTCCCCATTCCCTGCCTCTTTCTATCCATCTGCTCCGAGCAAGGAATAAACAAGAACAGCCAGAATACAACGGCTGGGTAACCCAGGTGGGGTTTTAAAGTGTTCCTTACTATTCTGTGCGTCGGACTGTGGTCCAAATCACAGTCACACCTGGCGTTTTTGGGAAATGCAGATTTCATAATCCAGGTCTGATTCTCCTCTGAATGTTATTTAGAGCGCAACAGAAGAAAATCAGACTTAGTCTATTTTCATCTTATGGCAGCTTTTAAATACAGAATAACTGGAAAAGTTAATTGCTAAATAAAAAAGAAAATAAAGGGACTTGTGGCATAAAACACAGATGGAAGTCTGAGTGGGTGTGTTGCTTTATCTTACTGTACTTGTATTCATGTGTCGTGTAAGTATGTATATGCCAAACATATATGGTCTTCGCCTGCTCCCATTAACATGAATCAGTTTTTTTTTTTTTTTCCACTGGACAGAGGGAACCAGATCAAAGACCCTGATGGTGCTAAATGGAACAAGATGTATACTTTCGTATTTTTTTCCAAAAGGAAATATTAATTTGACATTGGTTTTTCAGTTGAAAAGAATTTTAATTGCAGTACACAATAAGCAGAAAATTCAGACAACAATAATCTTGAAACTGTTAGCAGCATTATATTTCTATATTTGAGTGCTTTTTTCAACATTAGAGCTTTCTGAATTTTCATTAATTTGGCATTTCCCTGAACACACAAGTTATTTTGTTCATTCCACATCATGCATCACACCCTTTTGCTCAATGCATAATGCAAGCGTAAATGGGATCCTTGTCCTTGAGAGACTCTGGTTACTGGAGCCATTGCACGGATGTTGAAGTCCCGCAGTAAGACTTTCCAAAACTCTGCACTTCGCAAACCTCCAGCCCAAGTTTAACCAGTGAATGCACAGGAATACTTCATGTTCCTCATCTTCTAAGGGGCACTGGAGCAACGTGATGTTTTTAATTCCTCTACCTCCTTATGTCTGCTAGTACTAGAAACGCACCACATAAGAGTCTTCCTTGAGTACAGCTAAAGATCTTCAAATTTTCATGTATGAGGCTGATATATATTTAAATGGACCAGAAAATGATGTGTGAGAACTGAATGCACCAATCCTTCCCAGAGCAAATAAATATCTATTAACCTACTTCCACATAGCTGTGCACCTTACTGAAATGATGATCAACTTTGATGAAGCGAATGCAGTCACAGCAGTGTAAGAGGAGAACAATTCCCCTCTTCTCCAAATTTACAGCTATATCCACACCTATATGTTCATCCAATTGCACTCGTTAATTACTAACATTATTCTGACTACACACATCTTACACAATAACTCCGTATCGAGTCAGTCACATTGGTAGACCAGCTTATATTCATCTCCAAAGATGACTTCTGGATAATCACCCCAATATTCCCAGTCGCTCTCTGTCACTAGGCTCTTGATGAAGTTTTTGTAAATACCAAAAGCTATGAATGAAACATGGTTTAGATCTTCATTCCCAAGGGACACTCTAAAAAGGAATCACGGAAGCTCAGATATTACCAGGTGGACCATGAACTCAACAACATGCAAAAAAAATAGATGATGCATAAAAACAAGTTGGCTGTTGAATAAAAAACTGCTATGCGGGATGATTTCTTCAAGGATTTTTCATCCTGATGTGAAAATTATTCCAGCAATATCACTGAAATCAATATCAACAGAAATGCTGATCAGCTGCTTTATTTTTATTTTGTATTTTTTCCTGGGGAAGCCTTAATTTCAAGTTTCTTGAAGTTTTGATGGTTATGCTACTGTCAGTCAGAGTAAGTCTGCTCTACTTATTGCTGAGCAAACTTTATTTATCTTCTGCTGAGATATGATCACACTAGCTGCCATCCGTCAGCTTACTGTACTAGTTGCTCCAGTATGCGCAAAATACAATGCAGATGGAAATTCACCCATCCTAATGAAGTGCTCTTTAGTTTCTGCGTTTTGGATGTGTGCTCGCTCCTCTGGTCACATTCTGAGTTCCCATGATCACTGATTAACTACCTGCCAGCGAGCACCTCACTTCACAAAACAAAATCCAGCTTAATGAACGGTGATTTTACAGAAGTAAAATGAAAGCTCCCCATCTATCCACTTATCAAACTCCTGCATATGCATCACCAACACACACAACCAGTTTCCTCAGAACTCGACATCTGACAGATCATCAGGAAAACAGAGCTAATCTATCCGTACCCATCAACATCGTATCATAGGTGACTGCCAGATACTTAAGAAGCTATCCAAAAGAAATGTCACAACTCTTTTTCAAGACACTACAAAAGAAATGTTCCAAATAAAATAAAGCAAATGCACGTACAAGTAAATGAGCCAAAGAACTTAATAAAAAGAGATTGATTAAAATGAGGACCAGAATGTTCAAAAAGGACTAAGAGAGAGAGGTGCCAAAGGCGCATTAAATGGATTCAATGGCTTTAGGTTTTAAATGCTTTTGGACTCCTCAGCAATTTTTAGCCAAAAATGATCATTTGAGTTAGAATCAGGATTCTGATGCCACTTAGGATAGAGACGGTTGAAATTTCTGCTTTGTAAATGAGTACTGCTCCATTTACAAAAGAGAAGTATCAGTTTTACCAGAGGAAAATCTTCTCTACAGGTTCTTAAAACTGCATGACACAATCTTCATTATTATTTTAAAACTCTACCCCATTAAAATCTACCTAAAATATTTTGGTGTGATCTTTCCATCGAGTGTATTATCTTGTCTGTTAATATCTATGTTTACAGCATCATCTGGATTGTCTTATCCCTGTAAATTAGCCTTCATCCCTGCTTTGTTGTCCAAGTGATTCTTTCAATATCTAATAAAGTGGTAACCAACATATTGGCAATTTCTTTAAAATATAATTAGAATTTTATATTTGAAAACTTTAATGAGAGGTGTAATAAACAGCAAGATAACAGTTCAATTTTCTCTGATCTAATGTTACTTTCAGTGTCATTTTGCATTGTATAAATATATATTTTAATAAGAATATGTTTTTTTCTAATGACGTCTTTAAACATCTAGTCATTTAAAATTCATTATTACATTTGTTTCATTTCAAATGTTATTTGAGAGTTTTTCGGCATACTTGGCAGAGGAGATATAGCAGCAGGAAGAGGCTGCAGCCATCCATAGGAGAATATACCTTTATGTGGGTGCTTTGGGGATGGAACATCTATAGCTGTTAGGCAAAAAATGCCATCATAAATTTGGATGGCATTTACAAAGCCCTCTAAAAAGTCTTTGCATATGATTATAGCTGAGGTATGATATTTTTGCAAGTAAAAGACCCAGAATAGATTTATGTTTCAACTATATCTTCCTGAGATGCATATGGATGCTAAATTGCAAGTGATACTAAAGGGAATTTTAGTAACTGAAGAGGATGTAGTCAAATTTTCTGTTTTATTTTTTATTTTTTTTCTCAAAAATCATTTGCTCATTATTTGCATGCCATCAAAAACCACTGGCTATCCAAGCTATATATAACAATGATGGCTGTTAAATGCCAAAGGCATGGGATGGGGATGGGTAAATATGCAAATTTTTTAGACTTGTGACCTCAGTTACTGCATGGTAATGTTTTTAAATTACTTTTATGATGACAAGACTAAGTTTGGTGCTAATATTGGTTTTGAAGACTTAATCGGTATACACAGCCATTGAACATATGTTTTAATTAATAAAATGGCTGTAGACAGGAGTGAAAATAACTCAGGTAATTTAACATGTACTGTAAAGTCACCTGATTTCTACACAATTTGAGGTGAAGAGTTTATACATTATTCCAAAGAAAGAAAGAGTTGCAAGCTGAATTCATGTGCATCATACCAAACTGAAATGGATTTATAATTTGACAGGTCAAGAGTGTACTCATGGAACTGTTATGTATTGCTATCCAGTGGTTCCTGGTATTTTTATGATATGACTGCCTCGGTTTGACAGTCACAGGACTGAACAGTCATCTCGTTTCTCCGTAACACAAAAAATCATTTGTAGCTGATCTACAGCTGCTGTGCTCTTTTCCTGGAAAGTGTCCATTGCTAGTTGTACGCCGGTGAGCGCCTGCTGCAATGGCACTGTGGACCTGCCACCAGCAACTCCTGAGCAAGTCTTGGCAGCTCCCCGTCAGCGAGAACTTTAATGGCTTTCCAACAGATCAGTTCTCAGACAGGTGATATCAGACAGGCGAAATCAGCCTCATTTTTCGGCATTCCCAATAGCTTTAGGATTCTGGAGGAACAAAGACTCCTCCTGGAAAAAATAAAATGTTCCCATTGCAGAGCAGGCAAGAGCGCAGCAGTTTGGCTTTGGCTTCATTTCCAGCGGCACTCTGTCTGCCTGTGTGGTCTGCCCAACACCTCTCTCATCTCCTGTGCAATTTTAAACACATCAGACAGGGAGGCAGAGGGCTCGCAGGGAAAAAGTCCCTAAGAGTTTCATGAAAACAGGCATGGAAAGGGCAGAGGTAACATGTAAGTGCTCCCTCCAGGGCTGTCACTCTGGCAAAGTGCTTAGCATGAGCCCTTCTACTAGACACTGGAGAACCCACACGAGAGGGACAGCTGGTACATCCCCCCAACCACCACAAAATGTCTATGCACCGAGAACAAGAGCATTGGCATTGTTTGAATAAGCACACCCACCATGTAGTGCTCCGCGGTGTTCGGGGTTTCTTAGATATCCTAATTTTATAAAAGAAAGTAAAAGAAGAAAAAAGAAACAAGGTGAGAGAGAACACTATCATATTTTGTAGCAAGCAGGATACTGTGTGAAATCTTGGCCCAGTGAAGTGATAAAGGGGAAGCTTTCAGTTTGCTTAACGGAAAACTTACGAGGAAATAGTAAAATTACCAAAATACCACATTGCAGAAAATGGGCGCATTTAGGTTCAATTAAGCTGTAAAAAGGAAAATGGCACTTTAGCTTACAAAAAGTGAAGGGACAGAGGGAGCTATCAAAAGTAACTTTACAAGATTTGTATGCATGGGGATGCTGCTTCACTGGACCAAGAAAGCTACAGTATGGGACAGGATTTTTCTTTTATTAGACACTTTGCTAGATAGCTTTGTCGAACCTCAGAAACTGCTGCTCTGGCATTATGAAATAATCCTACATAACTTGATCTCATGAGCTTAGAAACACAGAAAAATAGCCATGCCAAATCAGATTACAGGGATCCACCTAGCCCAGTATCCTCTCTCTGACAGTGGTAAGTAATGGATGCCTAGAAAAGAGTAAAAGACCAGGGAAAGCATACACAGTGGTAATTCTCCAAAATACTCTCCCAGCCTCCAATGATTTGTGATTCAAGGACTTCTAAGACAAAGCTGAAATCATAGCATTGAAGATACTCGAATCCAAATGCACAAATTTACACCCCCCCCCACCCCCCTCCCCTTTTTGGATTTCAACCCCCATGAGATTTCTACTAGTCACATAGAAAAGGTTTCACAGTTTGGTGCTGGCAAGTCCAGTGTTCTTGCCACTAACTCGGAATGAGCTCACAGCTTTCAAGCCCAATGATGTTATGTGTATAAGAGCATCCAACACTTTCTCCTACATAAAAAAGTGACATGTGTACTGAGGTGCTCTAAGTGTATATACTTTGGGAGATTTTTTTTTTTAAAGCAAGAATCTGGCTGTAAATTGATATTAACATTTTCCAGTATATGTGTAAAACACATGTTTCAGAAGAATAGAAGAGAGAAACTGTCACTCACTGGGAAGCTTTAGAGCTATCTGGCTCCCTGGGAAACTGCATGCAACTATTCTGGTGTCCAAGGGTTTGACCAGTGAGTTTCCTCTTCCTGCAAAGAATGAATGCAGAAGTAATAGAAAGTCTGAGGGGGGAAGATTTTAGCAAACGGCTAAAGATACTCCTATTCTGCTAACTTCAGCAGGTAGGAAGCAGGTGGTGGTGGAAGAAAAAAGGGTGGGAGAGGAGAAACGCCTACCTTCTCCTCCCAGCAGTTAGCAGAGGGGAAAGGCAGGAGTCTAAACTAGGAGAGACTCACACACTTGCAGTTCAGCCCTCTAAAATCCCTTTGTGGTGCTGCATCAACATGCGGTGATGCCGCCAGGTCATTGCAGTCCCAGCACTGCCACGCAATGCCAGGACGTTCTGCTCTGATTGCCTGGGGTCTTGCTGTGACTCCCTTTCTTGATGGCACTTGGGGACTGAAACTTAACGCTCTGGCATGGCACAGCCTCATTCACGTTGTCACCGGTTACTTATAGAAATCCCATATGCCTGGGCAGGAAAAGTGACTTCTTAAGCATTGTGCTTAATTTACTACCCACTTTTCAGGGGAGTTTTCTGAAGTTGGAATTAATTTTCTAATCCAATTGGTACCTATGTGTCAATTTTTTACTTCATTTATAAAAATAATCAGTAAAAGTAAGGACCTTAAAAAAGGTTCATCCTTTCATTTTTTTGATGGCATATTGACTTTATAAGATTGTAAAGGCATGAGTGATATATTAGGGAGTCCCTATAACTTTACGTAAAGCAAAAATTAGAAAGTGATCGAAAAGTTTTATAGAGGAGAGCAGAAATATAATTTTAAGCCTCTTAAAATTGCCTGAACTGTGAAATCAAGTAATGAACACTAGAAAAGGATCTGTCAGCTGGAATCAAAGCTTAGACTAGTCAGCATTTTCTTCCTAAACCTTATTATGACGAAGATTTTTCATCTCTGCACTCTGTTCAGCCCAACAAATAAACCGGCTTGACCTCCACCTGTTACTTGGCGAAGTCTGCTGTCATCTTTGACTAAACCCTTTTCTTCCCCTTCAAAGCCCTCTGCACCACTGAGAAGGTGGGAAGATGCAGCTGTGCGCTGATTCAAGTGGATACCAGTTCATAACCAGACAGCATTTCACAGCACAAATTACAAGCAACGGAGGAGAAAAAAAAAAAAAAAAATGTAGTGCCAATGAATTCTGGAAGGGGGCAACATTTTTCATCAGTTTAACAATGAGATTTTCATCGAAAGAAGTACTTTTTGTGTGAGATATTATGAACTAGCATTTGGAGCAAGAAACATTTTGCTTATGCCGTAACAATGAGCCTATGCTAACACCACACATGAAGAATTAAATACCATAATGGAAGCTATTTGTGCTTCTCTTATATTGCAGAAGTTGAATGCAGTAGCTATTTCAAAGAGGTTCAGCTCCAAAAGCGCGTGCTTTTCTGGACTTAGGAACAAGTCATGGCTACACACTGCAACATTGCTAAATAAAATGTATATATATATTGTGGAACACAGAACAACAAGATAGGTCATGAGGAAAACTGTATGGCAGTCATTTCTTCAAATATATCATCATGACAAAACCATGCAAGAAGCTTTCTAATACAAAGACATATCAGAAAAAGCCATTTCATATAAAGTTGGACTTCTCTGGGTGATTAATGTTACATTCAACAAAGGAGACAGTGTCTGTCTAATTACATTAAATACTTATCTTCTAGGGATTGGCAGGGTGTTTCTGCTCAATGTCACTTTTCATGACAATGTAATGATAGATCCGTTTACTTACCAGTGCCATTAGCAAAAATTGTACTGTTTTCTCAACTGCCCTCATATCACAAAAATATTTGATTAACACACTGTAGCTTATCTAATACTCTAAGCAACATATTCTGCATAGTTTTCTCTCTATTAAAAGAACAAGATTACAGCTTGTAAAATTTTTATTGCACTCACACAAAAATAAATGAATAATGTGTGATATACTTCAAGTATCTTACTAGTTCACAGAACGGGTTTATTTAATTTGAAAAGCTAACTTATACTTAACACATCAGGATTTGGAGGGAAACGAGGAAACAAACAAAATAGGTGCTCTGATGTACTACTTCCCATCCAGTCTCTAGTTACTATTTCCGTTTCATTTTAGCACGTCTTTGGAAACTTATAGAACCTTAGACCAAAAAAATATAAGGGTTTCATTCCTTTGCTGAAGAATAGATATGGCCATCTCCCAAGTATTTAAAATTCACCGCATCATGAACTGACTCTTCGTAGTCACGCTACTGTGCCAACATACGAAGAACAATAAACCTCTGGAAGAATGTACACAGCAAAGGCAGTTTATATAGTAACGAGATAATTTCATAAACCTATATTGAAAAGAAAGGCTGTGATGTAACATCCTAGCAGTATATATCAGCTACCTGATATTTACTAACAAGGTTAAACTACTATCTGTTTGTCTCAGCACTCTTCATAATTCACTTTTTAATGGATGGACAGGAAAAGTCAGCAGTGTATGGCACAGATCATTTCAGAAATAGGACAAGACAGCTTACGGCAGTATCTGTTTCAAAACGTGCTCCATCTTTCCATAAGATCACATCAAAAGTCTATCCTTAGCAACTACAATACTTCAAATCCACTCGTAAATCCTCCGATGGGTAGATTTCTATTTATGAGTAAAAGGGTGAATCTGAGAAAACAAAGAACCCCAAGGAGGAGGTGCCACAGTCGAATGGTGCCACGTGCAGTCCCCAGGTTCCCACCTTGGGGTTTTGTTTGCGTGCAGAGGAAGGCACGTGGGAAGCTTCGTTCCACGAGGAGCAAGGACATCAAGGCCATTTTGTTACAGCTCCTCACGGTGCCACAAAATGGCAGCAAGCGCGTACCCCAAGTGGCTCCCGTTCGGCAGGACTCGGCACGGCGAGGCAGAATTAACCAGCGCCGGCTTTCAAAGCCCCTACAAGTGACTCTTGCAGCGAGAGGACGACACCGCAGCCAACTGCCACATGTGACTCTCCAAATTAATAATGGATTTAGGATTTAGTTCCCTGAGCTGCGAGGGTGTGGGGTGTGTCCGCAATTATCTAGATATAAGTCTGACACACATTATGCTTCTATCAATGTCATTTCCCTTAGTAGCCAACAGATTATCAGCAGCTTTGTGATATTCCAGGTGTCAAAGAAGAATTAAAACCACAACAATTGCACAAACAAAGGGACAAAAGACGGGATACGTGTTTCTGAGCTCTGCATATCAATTTAATATGTGCAGCTGACAATGATGCAAATGTCCTCGGGAGAGAGGCAGCAAGATCTGTGCCCAAACATACACACACCACCGTCAGCAAGATGGCAGAGAACAGAAGCAGTAGGATTCCCAGCCCAGGACACATGCCTCAGCAGGCAAAGCAACCCAACGAAACAATCCTCTGGTTGGGGAGAATTTTGGAAGCACCTGATATGGAAAAGGGCCCTAAACAAGCCAGATGGTACTTTTAGCTGGCAGCAGAAAGTAGGAGACAGCCAAAAACATTACAGCATTTCCCCAAGAGGCCAGCAAATCGATTTTTAACCTTTTTTTTTATTTATTTATTTTTTAAGAGTGACGCTATGAATATAAAAAATAATGTTTCTATGCATTTTTAAATTGCTAATTTTATGAATAACACACTTAAGAAGGCAACAACTGGCAGAGATGAGAAAGCAATGGATTCTCACTTTCCCGCGGTAGTTGTATATTCGACATCAGGTTTCTATTCAGTCACTGCCACTGTTTACTCTGAATTAAGTGCCAGTTTTTGTTCAGGGTTTTCCACAATAACGTTAAAGAGAAAAATTCTGCAACAGTAGAGAAAGAGCACTGTAAAATCACAACAGCACAACAGTTCTCACAAGGTGGGAGAAATGCTCTTTGCAAGACTGCTTAGCCCTCTTACAGCCTGCCCCCCCAAAATTCCTGGGTTTCTAGATGATCATTTTTTAACAGAGGGGAAACAATTTATTTAATACCTACAAGTTCCCATTTGGCTAAGGATTTGCGTAAGAAATACAGCTGTTTTGGGGATCTTTTAATTTTTAAAAGCTCCAACTGGCCAGAACTGGCAATTCTGCCTGGATTACAGGACTGACTGCTTTTGGGACTCATTTTGATGTCAGGCGTTGAACCTTCGATAGTCCACAGCAATTTCTTGCACAGCACGTTCAGATTAGGTCTGGCCAAGTGGTTTTCACTCAAGAAATGGCAAGGGGACATACGTTGTAAGGACTGAAAGAGCAGGGAGAGACCCTTTGCTTCAAACATGCCTCTCACATTGAGGATTGGAGAAGTTCAGAGGAAGAGTGAGGATGGTGCCTTACTTTCATTTGTCGCTATTTCAGTGAAGAGTATGGCGAGCCCTAAGACAGGGTTAAATCTGGACTACGTCCAAAGTGCTTTCTCCTGTTCAGAGCACAGTAGTGCATTAGCGTACTACATCACAGATAAAACTCCTGGAGACAAACGTGGGCTGCTGTAATAAAATGGGATGTTACACTAAGTACAAAGAAAGATAATCCATACGTTTATATTTTTTTCCAATCTCAATGACTATAAATCCTTACTTTTAAAATAAAAGCTATTTCCTTCCTACTTAGGTGGAACCTAAGACTTTTGCTGATAAAATGGCCCCACTCTTTTCCAGAGCACTGCTCTTGGACATGAGGACTGGTGGTACCATTTCATTTTGCTGGCTTTTGGGGGATCAAAGATCTTCAGGCAAATCCCAGTGAGGGAAATGAAGACTGTGCACAAAACAGCAAAACACAGCCTATAATTTTCCAGCTAATTTTAGCTACAGGATATCTTATGTTATGCTTTTTGGTGTATATCGCACTAATAATAACTGCATGATAGCTGATGTAAGAGAAGAGCAGAAGGAATGAGCTCACCAGGGCTGCTGGCCGTGCAAGAGCAGCGTGGACAAGCCGAGGTGGAAGATGCTGTGGATTACCTGCTCGCCTCCAAGCAAGACACCAATGAACTCAGAATGAAGCTACAGCCAGCACACGTGCTAGAGGAAGACACTGATGTACTTTAAGTCTTTGTGGAGCCAGAAAACATAAGAAAAATAGGATTATTTAAACAGTGTCCCTTATTTGGGCTGCAATGTCCTTTTTACATCACTCCAGCGGGCTATATGGGGACGAGCTGAGGGGTAGCACTGCATTTGTGCCATAAGCTGTGGGGTTATGGGTCAAGGTTACAGACTGCCCACTCTGGGGAAACAAAACAGCTGCCATCACAGCACATATAAGTTCCTGGGGGTATAGGACAGCTCTGCAGCCACTGAGCCAAATTGTTACCTGAGCTAAAAAGCCGCTAGACAGATTTCTCTGCTTTCCTGCGCTCACTGACTGCTGTGGTCAAAGTGTTGGGGCAGCAACTAACTCTGAAGAAGTTGGTACCTTGTCAGAGGTAGCATATTGGACGAGGTGAGCCTTCAGCCCTGTTGGTAAGAACCGTTTTCTTCCTCTCTGTGGGCAGATCCACAGTTTTTGATGTGAGCATTTGGAGGCTGGCATGTGCTGCACTTAGCAGCTGAGAAGCAGGAAAATTGCAGTAGGTATCCAGCTCAGTGAAGTTAAGAGCTCAGGAATGCTCCTGGTTTTGTGCAGAAGCAGTGGATGAGGAACATCTAGAGTCAGCGCAACAAACACAGTGTGGGAAAGGAAACAAAAAGAGAGAGAAGCGTAACACAGTCTGCTTCCCCTTCCCGTTCCTGCACCATCTTCTCTCCGTCCCCTAACACCTCTCGTTGCACATTTCAACTTGGGTGAGAATGTTTGCTTTAAAACGAAGCCTGTTTTCTCCTTTAAAACAAAGATCAAAATGTGTACAGTAGCTGCACTGTGTTATGCAGCGTAGTGATGGTTGTTCTGGGAATGTTAATAAACAGTGCCGAGAGCAGAACTTCTGCATAAAAAAGGGTGTATGTTACATCTCTCCTCCTCTCCCCCGTTTCATGCAGTATTTACACAGCTGTGCTTTGTAAAATGTGTAGGGGAGTTTTTTGTTATTATTTTTTGGTAATTTATTTACCTAAGATAGCCCAGCATCTGTTTTGTGGTGAGCTTCTTTCACAAAGTTTCACAGTTGCCTTGACTGATGCAAAAGGAGGTCATGGTCCTTGCTCAGTGATCCTAAAACCATTTGTTTCAACCACTTAGCCATTCTGTTTGGCTAATTTGTGTCCTGTTCTGTGTTTTTGGTTTGTCCTCTGCTTAGAAATGCACATCCCTTGGGGACCGATCTGGCTAGGTGAGTATTTTAGTTATCTGTTTTATAAAATGCAGAAGTGCACAGGAATTTGCAATAATATGCATCATTTACTGGCTCTCAATACGTATATATTGGCTCTGAAGACTACTAATATTTTCCAGCTGCCTCCAAAACCAAAGTTCAGTGCAGTCTACGCAGTGGGTCCTTTCCCATGACTGCCTACACAGGTGATGAAGACTTTTCCTGTGTCCTGAAGAATTAATAAACCTGAACATTTCTGTACCAGCATACTAGGAGATAAAATATTGCTTCTGCTTCCCAAACACATTAGAACAAGCAAGTCTGCTGATCTCAACTGCTAAGACAGCACATGAAAGGAATGCAGTCCATTTCCTAACCAAGATCTAATCTATAGAAGAGTTTATAGATCCAAGTCAACATCCTGAATTGGTCCCAGAAGCAAATAGAAAAAAAAAAAAAAAAGAAAGAAACTAGTTTTCAACTTTTGGAAGACAGGTACAATACTCTCAATGTGTTGAATCCCATTTTGCAATTAAACAGTCCCATGCTGCCCTATCAGATGATCTTCAAGGATAACTGCATCAGAGCAGACCCGTCTGGAGCTCTCAGAGATTCATGTCTGACAGCAAGCAATGCTTAGCCATGTTCACACAGAGGGTGCTTCCATCCTTCAGCAGCTTTGTACTTGAGCTTTCAGAGATTATTGCTGAAAGCATGCAGAAAGGGTCTGCTTTTGTCCCAGTAATGAGGAAGCTCACAGGTTTCACTTGGTGACAACGGTGAAGCATAAACCATCTCACTGTCTTTGCTTCATTTGTGTATGTTAAAGAGGGTAGGTGGCAGAATACAGCTCAGCCCGCAAGGACATCTGAAGAACATTAGGTACGTGGACTATTGATGCAGCCCTCCCGTCCCTGCAATCCCTTTATCTCCAGGAAGCATTTCCCCAGCCTTTGTCAAGGAACAATTTTCTATGTGCTAAATCTTCCTTATCAATGTGAAAAATGGCTCAGACGGGGCCACCTGTGTGTGGAGCCGAAGATCAGCTCAGGTGGTCTTACGGCGGTCACGGCACGCAGAAGATCTGCTTTTAAAGTTGGTCATTAAAGTCAGTGAGAACGGTGTGTGTGCATGATGGCAGCACTAGGGCAGCTGAAAACACAGCTTTAACTCGAGATCTGAAGTGAAGCACTTTCTGCAGTTTTTACGGCAGAACTCCTACAGGTCTGTACCCCTTTTAAACGACGGATTTAAAATAATTCCCGACGTCTGGAATTAGGTGCAAAGGGCAGGGCTGTGACACCGAGTGACTGACTTCTCTGGGACCGTAACGAAGGGGCGCCTTTCTCAGGGGATTACAGCACAGCTGAGGTATGTGCTCCAACACTTGCATGCGACCACTGATTTTAGTAAAAATGGAAAGTACAGTTTAGGGGGAATCTCAGGGCCAAATCTGCTGTGTTGTCTGGTTTCTGGGGGAAAAAACCACAAAACAGAGCCTTTGATAGGTGTGAAAACATCTAGAACTTTTCAATCTGAACGGACTTTTCAATCAGTAGTTCTTTTCCCATCTCTCACTTCCTTCCTGCATGTTGAAGCAGTAACGCCAACAGCATGGCATGTTGTCACAGGTCTCATGCCACTATGGGAATTGCCAAAGAAAAGCTGAGCTATTGATCCAGTAGTAATTTGCTGTCAAAATGACGACGCCTATTACAGCAAATGAGTAGTGTTAATCATTTGACTTGATGAACATTATTGGGAAGAAGTGACAATGCTCAAAGCACCACAGCTGACCTCCTGCATTTTTCCTGGCTCACGTTACGTTCTTGATCTTTGCTGGCCTACCAATTAGCGTTTAAGTTATCCATTAAGGTGCAGCTCTGGAAAAGTTCTGTTTAAAATAAACAACAACTTATATTGGTGAGTAACTCATCAACTATGCAGCAGGCTGATTCTGAGTGCCTGGCAGAGAAACACACATTTTGTGCCGTATCTGATAAAAGATCTATAATGTGCTAACACAAACCTATCATGTAGCACCTGTGACTAACAGATTGTGATATCAAAGTCTTGATGCCTAAGTGCTCCTGTAAATGCATTAAACTTTTAGCGGCAGGAACTGTAGACTGCCAGTGACAAGGAGCTGATACGGTGTTTCAGTAAAAGTTGATAAGTGTTATTTCTCTAAGAAGAAAAGAAAGCTCTTGCGTTCTCAAGAACCACTGGGCAGCTTGTGTTTTGATGGGATACTGCAATTCAGAGAGCAGGAATAAGGGAACACGTGGACTCTATGGAAGCAAGAAACACTTAAGGGAAGTTCCTTATTTTACTGGAGCTGAAGGTCTTTAAGTATGCTCTCATTCTGCATCTCCCTATGGGCATCTGCCTGTTCACCTGAAACCCGCAGCACCCACACGGGGCACGTTTAACTCCACGTATCACTGATGGAAGCAAGAAAGGCAGCACAGGCCAGGCTGCTTCTCACCGGTGGCAGAACAATGTTGTTGGAAGACTCTGTAAGAGTTGGAGAAATGTGGGGAGCTGTGTATAACGCCTTGGAGATGAGACGTATGTGTCTGAACAGGGATGGGGAAACGAGGTGCATGGGAGCAGGAATCCTAGGCACAGTGCACGGTCTAACACAGCTCAGAAAGAGTTCTTTATTAGAAATAAGCAGTGGACGTGAGCATGGACCTGGGAGGCAAGAGGTTTTGTCTGCTGTACCGTTCGTGGTACGTCTTCAGCTTAACGGCACCAATCAGCCTGCTGAAGTTCTCTGTGCTGTAAACCACAATGTTCTGGCCATCAGAGAAACTTGATCCACTTCTGACCTCCCGTTAGAAAAGCCAAACTATGCCGTGGCTGGAGGTTTGTCTGGTTGTGCAATGTTCCTGCTGTCTGCAGATATTAAGTTCAATGGAGGTAAAAAAGGCACTGGTGCCTGCTGATAGAAGTGTCAAGGTATGTAATGAAGTTGCCACACAAGGCAGGTACAATCTTCATGGCTATGAGTGGGTTGTCTGTTTTTTTCTTTACACACTGAGAATTGGAGGGCAACACAATGTCACATCTGGGAAATACTGAGTAAATATAATTGGCAGGGATCCTGGATGCAGACCTCCTCTAGCTCTAAGAAATTGAGACGTTTCCTTGTTTTTGTCTTTCCTAAGTGGGTATATGAGTATCCAACCAATTCAGCTTAAGGAAGTTAATAAAGACTGTGAAATTCCTGTGCCTACTTATGATCCATGCAGTGAAATCTGCCCACTACAGCAAGTCACAGAAAAGTAATGCTGGAGTTTTATTTGATATTGATTACTCCAGGTCTGAAATCGAATGTTTTCCCAGAAAAAAAAAAGATTTTTTTTTCCTTTATTTTATATGAAACATGGTTCTCATGTTTTTCATATTTTCTACAGTCAATACTTTGAATCGTTGGCAGTAATGTAGCACAGTCACTGCAGACTTCTCCGCGCTCTGACTTAGCGTGTGATGTTGAATTTGATGAGTCCATAGACCTTTTGCCTGAGGACAGATCGGATGTACTCCGCATCACTGATGCTGGGACACACTGCACAGATTTTCTTTTCTAGGTAGTGCCAGACAGCAACAGCGTTTAGGGCATGAAGAACACGTACAGAACACACTCTAGGATCTCCCTTCTACCACTTCTCTGGCATTTCTAAGATTCAATTCTGAACAGACTCTGAAATTAAACTCATCTGATCTATGCCTGAATGAGTCTTTCCAACTTGCAAGGCATAAATAAAAGGTTCTTAGTGAATATGGAGAAGTTTTCTTGCATGTTGAGAATCTTTTAAAAAACCAGCCCACTCCAGATTTACGAAGGCAGTTATTTGAAATAGCTTGGACCAGTTGCCTGCATAAGGTCCTTCCATAACCAGCACTGGGGAGAGATGTGGCACTGCTAAGTTAGAGGTCACTGCCACTGCAAGGAGAAGGTTCCAGAATAGGATCTCAGCTCCACAGCTGCATAGAAATTGCTCAGAAATTATTTTCAGACAGTCCCATAGATAGTGGCATGAGAATGAACAGAGCTAGCCTGAGTGGTGTAGTAAGCAATCATGAGGCTGACTTTAATAGCATCTTTACTATCAAAGACGTGTCCAGCAGTCTAACAGGGAACTCTCTAGCTTACTGTAGGTTCATATAATATTATCAACTCCATGAGATCCTAGAACTGTAAATATGTCTTTCAGGCATGGAGTGCAAGTGTGATTATTAACTCCTTAAGGTTTTTTGCACTGAAAGACTCATTTGGTTCCTGGGGTTTTCACGGCGAAGACATGCAAGAGCTCAGGGCAGAGCAGCAGGGTGCAGCTGGGGTGGGAGAAGGTGGGTTCCCACAACACAAAAAGCCACATCCCTCCTTCTGCGGAAGGACCGCAGAGCTCAGCCCATTCTGAAAATGGGTGCAGTGCTGTAAGTTGGTCAAGACGGCAACTGAAGCAGAGCTAATTGTCCCCTCAGAAATCCCAAGGAGTACAAACACCTACCTCTCTTGGGATTATTGCCCTCCAGAGACCAAACTAACTTGAGGAAATAAAAGCACCAGGAAGATCTAAGTAAAGAAACTAAGAGGATGCTGTGAATTTACATTTTAAACATTTTTTCCACGCCACACTGTAGAAACACAATGGGAGTAAAATTGGCAAATACCATCCATATGCTACCCTACAAAAGGACTGACAGAGCACAATGTGAATATTACTCCTGGACAGAATCAGAGAATGCATTAAAAAATGCATAAGTAGGATACTGATATATATTAACTCAATCTTATTATGGAATTAAAAAGCTTATACCTGTAATTATGGCTTACCCCCTTTACCAGCAGACCTGCCACAGAACTGAACAGAGGCCAGCTTTATACCGGAGTTCAAAGCCAGGATGATGTTGCCTTATTTTCTTACTAACATCATCTTTATCCTCTCTTGCCCTTCTTCTCAGTTAACAAGAGTTATGTACTGAAAGTGCTGAGATAAAGTAATGGTAAGGAGGATACCGCAAAAGGTATTTGAAAAGCAGAAGTAATTTACTACATGTCTGCTTTGTTTTACTTCCTAAGCCTTCCTGTTGTGAGAGGAAATTCATCTTTTCTGGCAGACTCCAGCCTTTTTAGGCCTGAGAGCTCCCCAGGAGCTTTCGAGTGCAGGTAAATGGATGTGAGACTCCAGGAGTACAGTACAAGAACATGGAATTAATGTTGGTTTTTGCTTTGGCTGTCACGTCTGACGTACAAGGAGAGTGCTATATCCTCGCTTGCAAGAAGTATCTAGATGTAAAAAACACAAGGCTGAGTCCTCTGCTCATTACCATGGGTCTGAAATGCCAAGAATGGAAAGGTCGTGCTGCTGGTGGGTGAAGCACAGAGGACTCATGCCCCGCAAAGTCTCCACATGAGGCAGATGTCAGGGTGCCCAGAGCCCTGGGCCCTATGAAGTAAGAGCTCAGAGGAAGGGCTGTGGCTGGACAATAGGTGCAGCTTGTATTCTGCACGCAGCAGAGACCCCGAGAGTAGGCACAGGGGAAGCATCCACTGCCTAATCTAAATAGCACACAGAGTGGTTTTGTCCTCTTCTGTTCTCCTGCCAGTTTGCACATATGTTCTGAGTATACAGCCTGCCCTCCAAAGACCACTTACAGGGGCAATCACAGGGAAGCAAAGCAGGAAGAAAGTATCCAAAAAGGGAATTTGTTCAAGAGAAAGAAATGGAGACAGATGTAGAGTGACTAGTCACGGCTGGCGGTAAATAACCCTCTGCCTGGAGTGCTTTCTAAGAGGAGTTCACATATTCCATTTCATATTTCCTTTCTAGGAAGTCAAATCTTTGTTTTCCTGGCATTTGTTCTTTTTTTCTTTCCCTATATATTTTTTCCTGCTGTACGGTGTGAAATTGTTTTCTCCTTTTCCGTTTCGTTTCTATGCTGCGTTCTCTTTCAAGTGTGACATTTCTCCAGCCACCCTCTCCTGCAGACCTCGTTTCCCTGCACCGTCCCAGGCAACATTTGCTATAACCCTCTCCTACCCCCCGTGCCTTGAGCACTGCCCTCTTCCTCTGTACATGCACCGACATACGGAGTTCTCCACACCTGCTCCTGCGTTACAGTCCCCACTTTTTCTCACGTGCACACCTCAGAATTAAGCAAATGCAAGACACATCGACAGAATATTCATCCTCTCACTCCCATAAACCTGTCAAGGCACATAGGCCAAGAAGCTATCTCTGCATAAATCTAAATCTCCTGCAAGGAAGCAATCTACTCAGAGGTAATAAAGCCAAAGGATATATTATTATCTTTGGTGTGGATCCTATTGGGCCGGGAGGTTGGCTGCTGGCTCCTCACTCTGAACTTTCCTTCCCTGCCAGAGCAGCTAGCCCACAGACACGTCTAAGCTTCCTTTCCTTGCTCTGATTTCCTCCTCCCGTTGTTTGGCTGGTTACCCAAAGGACAGGGTTCAATTATGGGGTTTGGGAACCTGGCTTATGCTGCTCTGCCAGCACGGGACAGAACTTGAGCTTGCTTTCAGGAGCAGCATCCTTCTGTACTGCTGATACCTGCATTATCCCACGCAGCACAGAGTGAACCACAGAGAAGGAATGCCAAGTGAAACAAAAGGATGGATTTAGTCTTTAAACTTCTGTGAATTTCACTGAGAAAAGCAAAGCAAAACAAAACAAAACAAGACACAGAAGAAACTCAGAGATTACTGTATGTTAAAACTGTGCCATCATTTTCGACTGTAGATTAAATAAACGGCAAGGCCTTTCTCTGGACAGGAGAGACATTGGAAAGGACAGATCTGAAACAGAGCAGGGGCTTCACCCTCTCAGAGAGTAGCACTGTGGCAAGACACCAGGTAATAGGATGTTAACCCCATTTGTAAGGCTTTCAGATGACCAGGATTTCCAGGCAGATGCCTCACTGAACGTCATAACACGTTTTATACTTATGGAAATAAAGCACCCATGTCAAATACAAAGGACCAAACATTAGCATCAGACCTGGATGTGGTTGCTGAGGTAAGGCATGGCACTGTGCACAGCATCAAGGCAGGATGTGCCCCTCTCTGCTACTCAGGGGGGAGCACTTTGTTCCAGAGACATACCACCGTCGCCTTGGCATGAAAGGACACCAGTTGTTGTGGCTTTCACCACTGATGAGCTGGGGTTTGGGTAATCTTCCTGCCAGCTGTGCTCTCACAGGTTTTACAGAGAAGCTGAGGCAATGAATTCACAGGAGGGGCTGCTGGAAAGCCACAGCAGAAGTCTCAGGGTGGGGCTGAGTGGCTATAGCATGAAGATTGAAAGTGCATCCCACGCAAGCAGGATAAAGCTCTTTTTCTTCTCTGCAGCAACAGTGATAGATAGCTTGATGAATCTGAGCCATATCTAGTTGGTACCTGGCTTGAGTCCCTCACGTTGCAAGGTGATTTTCTGCCATTTTACAGGCAAGCCTATGCAGAACTGGGGATTTTTCATAATAGAAGAGGAAGGTCATGAGGAAGGAAGTTCTCTTCTCTTCTCTTCTCTTCTCTTCTCTTCTCTTCTCTTCTCTT